>NC_080048.1:38478874-38538874 GCF_026212465.1 Amaranthus tricolor | reverse complement strand
TACTAATTTAATTTATTTATAGTTGGGATGTTCATCTCATATCGATGAATTAAGGATGATGTGCACACTTTATAAGTCAGTGGAGCCGGTCTACTTCACATTGTCATAACTCATATGGCTTTGGGATGCACGGATGGTATATTCTTGGCTTATGAAGTGTGAGCACCTCGTATTTTTCCCATAACATGCTGACATTCATAATAACTCTAGCCTAATATAAATTTATTCTTATATATAATATAATGTATATCATAATATAAAGAGTTAAATATATCAAATATTAGTTATATCGCTATATTGACATGCTTTTTAATCGATTTATTGACATAATTCAATGATAAATTCTTAAGTTAATATTTTGTTAATATTGGTGCTATATATGGAGTATTCGGTTTATAAATTATTTTAGTTCTAATTTAAAATTACATTATATATTTTATATTGGCTTCGCTCTATTAACGTAACAAATTAATTGCTCAAATATTCTATATTTCTTGTAATTTTTCTCCCTCATTTACCTAAAAATCTATAAAAACTTATAATACCACCTCACTTAAAATTTTGAATTCACCTCGTTTTAATTAATATTTATACATCAAACACTAAATGTTTATAGTACTTCTATTAGATTTTTAATTCTACACCTAACCCTTATAAGTATAATTTTTTTTGCTAAGTTTTTATTGATTAGTTACTTTCACACCCAAATAATTAGAGTTATATGAACATGATCATAAATATTGTAAAGTTATATTCCCTCCAATTCACTCTAAATGTCCTATTTAATTTTTCAACACTATTCATCAATCACTTTTATTATGTGCTTTGTTTTTTTAATAATTATAAGCTAAAACATAGTCAAGTGAAATCTTGTTTGATTCTTCTTATTGTAACTTTTATTATTATCAACTTTTTATAATTTTTACTCAAGCACAGTTAGAAATATTTAAGATTGAAAACGTACATTGACAAATATGTCAAAATCAAATAGAACATTTAAAGTGAATAAGAGGGGATATTTATTTGAACTGCATAATATTTTTATTCTCATTCCTACTATTTAAATTTTTTATTATCATTCTTACTTTTTAAAAATCAACGTAGGATAAAACGCATTTATTATTATATTTTTCAGGAAGAATATAATTTCACAGTAGAGTTTTTTTGGAGTCCATTTCTAGTAGAATTGAAGAAAAACCATGAAAGTGGGAAGAAAGTTCTTATTTTAGATAAACTCTCACCAAACTCAGAATTATGGGCTGGAGCTGATATTATGGTGTTTAATTCAGGCCATTGGTGGACTCAACTTGGAAAAAAGAAAGCGTAAGTATTGCATTCATTAACATATTAAATTCTTTTAATAATTCTATTATTTCAACTTTTTGTTAGGTAAATCTTGTATGAGACGTTCTCACAGTGAGACGATTTCATACAAAATGGGTCATAGGTAAAAAGAGATATTAAATATTCCGCTCTACGGGTTTTACTATATGATCATTTTATCCCGATCAGAATAAATTAAAGAGAACGATAGTAATTTTTAAGAAAAGTATGAGAACTTATGATATTTTATCATTTAGTGTGATAAATGTAATATTAATAAATAGAGATAAATTGTATAAAAAATATCTTAAAAAGTTTTTAAATAGAGAAATAATGAAGAAATGAGTAATAAGATAACCCCAAAAGTTTTTAAATAGATAACCCAAAATGAATAAAGCAAATTGAGTGTGACGCAAAGACTATTTTTCATTTGAGTCCGTTTTATAAAATTTACTACTTATATTTTTATTTTTATTATAATTCACACTCTTTTTAGCTTTAATTCTCATCTGTATATTTATCCTACATTTCTGTGAAAATATTATTTTTGTCCTTTTTCTTAGTATTCTCATAATAGATACTTATAGCAAATATGAGAGGGACAGGCAGGGCAGCAGTTGTATATACTTCTATTACCTGCACCTATTATTTCAGAAAATGGCATAAAACATGTGTCTTTGTCTTCATATTAAATTTTTAGGCACCTTCTTCCTTAAGAAACATTTTAAAGTTTTCATCTCAACCTAACGCACATGATAGCTATACTTGTATTCCATCTTAATCTTTTATTTTTTATACTTTTATTTTGAATAAATAGCGGAGAATTTAATTTAAATCTGCTTATATTTTGGTCAAAATTATTTAATTAAAATTTTTATATAACTAGAGAAAAATAACAATCAATTGAGTTCTCTAGGATCTATATGAATAGGATATATTATAATTTATTAAAGGTGATGAAAACTGAAAAAATAATACTTACTTTTTTCGTTTTATTTGATTTAAGTTACACGTCTTTTCAAAGGCGATGTGTGAATATTATTTTGTAGTTGTTATATCAAATGGTTTCAATAAATAAATGGATGAAAATAAAAGAATTCACAAATTTATAAATAAAATTAATAAAAAGTTATGAGGATTATTACCAAAAGAGAAAACATAGTAAAAATAATAAGACGAATAAAAAAATTAAGTATAATTATATGGCACAGAGTAAGAGTACTAAGTTGAAAGGAGTACCTATAGGCTATAAGAATGATAAATTAAATAATGGATCCTTTTTAATCTTATTTATTTATTTATTTATTTAAGCCAATGACTTAATTTGTTATCTACTACATGATCATACCATACTTCTTTTTATTTAAAAATATATGACCTTTTACCCATGAGAAATAAAACAATATATTATAATAGTGGGAGCACGTAGAGAAGTCAAGACATATTTATTTATTTATTTATATATTTATCTTTAGTAGATATAAGTCTATAATCATGATCCTTTTAAAGAATTATTTATTCATGGACAAAAATTTGGAATGCTAAATAAAATAAAATAAAAATAAGAAAAGAAATCATGAGCAAATTTTGTATGTACTTAGTCGTTCACACTATTTTAATGAGCATTAATTAACCTTATAAATATTAAAATAGTAAGTATTTTTACGTGTCAAATCTAATAAATTACAAACATTAAAAAATAGAAATACTATTATTATTAAATTAGTACGCACTAAAATAATACGGACTAAGTTTGTATAAGATTTTTTTTTAAATAAATAACGAAACAATTTTACTGTAGCATTTATAATACTCCTAACTTGTATACTTCATATATATTTCCTACCAACTGACACACCTGCTACCATAAAAGAAATTAATTATTGGAAGTGTTTAAAGACTAGTAAAAGTATGTAAGCTAAGGTAATGAATAATGATACATAAGTCAATCAATGAATATTATTTTACAAGAAATTTTGAATGCATCTTGCTAACTTAAAGTTTCTTGATGGAAGTTTGTTAATAAGGATATTATTTTATTTTTATTAATTAATAAAAATATATTAAAAACCTTAAAGTTATACAAAATTCAAAATGCTAGTATAAAGTTAATCAAATATTCATCAATATGTATGTGCTAAATCGACTTAATTATCATTATGATAGAGTGTATAAGGTAAATGGGATGTTAATAGTGAATTGGAGGGAGTATGAATTTTAATCATATAACAACGTCATAGTCTTAACAGATCCGGGTCCACATCTGATTATTGATCATTCCCATTTTTCTCTACAGATAAATCAGAAAGAACTTGGATCAGGATATAGAAGTATATATTGATTGTTTAAACCTAACTTGGCTTGCACTTTAAATTAGGTCCAATAAAATCACAATACTTTTTCATAGTTGGTAAATCAACAAAAATTCCTAATCAATAATTTATAAATCATCACGAAAAGACAAAAAAGAATAATAATAATAAAATAAATAAAATTAAAATAACAAAACTCTCATCCTATCAAATCCTAGCACACAAGTGTAATTTGTTAACTTCACAAATAACTGTTATTTAATAAGACATTTTCGTAAATCAATACCCCTCACTTTCACAATGTTAATTACATTTGTTTTTTTTTTTAAAATTTTTTTTAATACAATTTAAGCCTTAACATCTATAAAATATCACTCGATAAAATTTATTAAATATAATCGGAAGTTATCAAAATAAACCCAATTATATTAGAAAAATATTTTTTTGTTTATTTTCAAAATTTCTCTTCATGTATGAAATATTTTAAACGTAATCAGCAATATGAATCGTAAGGAATCGTAAGGGTATAAACTTTATGAGATATATTGATTGATAGTCTAAACCTAACTTTCACTTAACTTTGACTTAGATCCCCCGAAAAACAATTTTATGCTAAAAGATAACTTCTTTTCTTCAATGTGTTTAATACATCTTTGACCAACTCACCACTATTTATAGTATTAATCTCATACTTCATTAATAGAATACTTGTATTTTCAGATGGGAATTGTTCGAATACAAAGAGAAGCTAATAAAGGATATGCCACTACATATAGCATATAAAAGAGGCATGAAAACATGGGCAAAATGGATCCAAAAAAATGTGGATCCAAATAAAACATCCCTTTTCGTTAGGGGTGTTTCAGCTGAACACTTAGATAAACAAAGAAATCAATGGTGTTACACTAAAACTAAACCTATTATGGATGAATCCTACAAACCATTTTTCCCTAGCTCATTGATCAAATCTATTGAGGGTGTGATCAAAGGTATGGGCGAGTCGCGGGTTAAATATTTGAACATTACAAAATTATCTGAATATAGAATCGATGCACATCCCTCAATTTATAGGTATAAAGATTGGAAAATTCGGGCAAATACAGATATAAGTAATCTCACTTCGACTGCTGATTGTGGGCATTGGTGTCTTCCTGGCTTACCAGATACTTGGAATAGATTGTTATACGCTTCTCTTTACTTTGATATTTTAGCTGATGTATCTAACTCTTAGCTTAGATTTTTTAATAGAACAAAATTAGTATGATTGATTATGTATAATATTATGACTTTAGTATTGTTTTTATGAGTATCTAATTACTATTATTATTAATTAAGAAAGTAATTATTTTGATAAAAGTCAATGTTTTTAACTATATAATATAAGCTTTTATTTATCTATTCTCACACAATGTAATAAGCACTTCATGAAATGAAGTTGCAAATAAAGAAATGAGTTTTTTTCATAGATAAAATTTGAATTGGACGATAGATTGTTTATGGCTTGGCAAATGCATGTAGACCGTATAAAACATGGCGACGGCCAGGTTACAATTCCAAATAGATCTATTTTTAAAAAGTTAAAAAAAAATAAAAATCACAAAAATAAAAAATGGCGGCTATCCGGCTACAACTCCAGTCGTCGCCCCTGTTGGCTATGGTCCTAGATCATCGTCTCTGTTGGCGACAGCCTAGGACCATAGCTATTTGTTAAAAAAAATAAAAAATAGGCGGTAATTAACCTAGAGACATTAAAAAAATAAACAATTAATACAAATTGTCAAGATAGTTTTCAGGAATAATGTTGAGGGACATTACTAAAAATTAATATTAATTTTATTATTACCCAAATTATTATTGTCTATGGTTATTACTAATATTATTATTATCATAAAAAATTATAGTAAAATTATTCATTAAATTATATACGGTATTTACTGCCAAGGGTACATTGAAAACAATATATCATAATCAGATGAGTGGGAGTCATATAAGATATAACAGCGTTAGATTGATCGTCTAAACCTAACTATTTGAACATAAAATAGATGCACATGCACATCCCTCGATTTATACGTATTGGAAAATCCGGGCAAATAAAAATACACGTAATCTCATATCTACTGCTAATTGTGGGCATTAGTGTCTTCCTAGTACCAAAATACCTCTGTTTATTTCTCCAGAAATCAAGTAATATTATGAAGTACTAAATTGATTAAAAATAACAATAATACTACAGTATCTTGTAGTATTAGTATAGTAACTTAGTTAACTAGTTAAAACCCGAATCTTAGGCTCGAACATGACTAAATATTGGGGTTTCCGAAATACAATAATACAAAAACAAAATTTTTTTTTAGTAAAAAAAACATAAGCAAAAAAAAATCGAAGGAAATTCTCATTCGCTCTTCGAAGCTTTGCTCTTTTTCACTATCTTCCGATCTAACATTTCAAGCTTATGTTTCTTCCCGTTCACACTTGATCCATGTTTCATCTTATCGGTTTTTGTTTTACTGCTAATTGGCTTAGGAAGCAATTGTGACTTCAACTTGATGCCTTTCACAATCGAGGATAGCTCAAATTTCTCTTTTCGTGATTTCACTTGAGGATTTTCATCGTCTATAATGGAGTTATTTATGATCGGTTTAGATGGTTCCTCCGGCACTTTTTCTGCATCCCCATTTCTATTATTTTCATGTCGTTGAGCTAATTGACGGAAATAAGTTGCACTCCTGCAGTAAAAAGAATGGACAAATTTTAGTTAAGAAATAATAAAAACCTCTCTTGTATGATTAAGAGTGATGAGTATGACTAGGGGTGTTCAATGAGCTGAATATGGGCCGGGTTAAGCTTAAGCAAACATGGGACGGGTTGGATAAGAGTCCTTTAAGCTTTATATGAGCTTTACATGGGTTGGGCTTTGAAAGCCCAGCCCAGCACAACACGACCTTTTTTTCTCCCCATTGTCATTGTCATTTATGATCCATCAATTAATGCTATTTACAAAGAGCCGTTTCGACCTTCATTAAACCCTTTTATAGCCCACTTCAATTTAATTGTAGAGCCCGTTTTCGGACCAACCCATTTTCAACCCGACTCTTACAAAACCCTACTAAAAACAGGGCGGGTAAGGGCTCAAAATGGAGGATTGGCCCGTAGAACACCCTAGTCAAGACGTTATCAACGCTTCAAGTAAAATTAAAATTTAATTTCGTCTAGTTAATCACAAAACTACATAATTGGAGAGCTAAAACGGGATACCTTTTAAACTGAGGATCTGTTGGATCCAGAGCAAAACCAGGATTACTGAAAAGAGCCGAGAAACGAGGATCGTCATAATCAATTGTAGGTAACTTTTCTTCATCAATGGCTTCTTTATCTTTCTTCCCTTTTACCTTTGTCATCTTAATTTTGTAACCCTTCAAATTATTTTCTGCTCCCTTTTCATCCGCAAGTAATAGCTCAAGCTCTGCGGCGGTTGCTACTCTTGCTTCATCTTCCAAAGGTCTCTTTTCCTCTCTCATTTTCTTAATGCGAGTAGCCTTCTTGCTTTTGGCGGAAGGCTCGTCCTCAAAAAAGTCATCGGATTGATCTAAAGGCTCTTGATCACTCTCGTCACTCTCATCATCCGATGAATTCTTTGACCTGAACTTTCTAGCCTTCTTTTTCTCTTTCTTTTTTCTAAGATAAGCCTCCCAAACAGTTTCCGACCCTTTATCCTTCTTTTCAAGAATCTTCTTACTAATATCTTCGAGACCAGAGTTGAACGTGACCTCCATATCTTGGCCTTCATCTTCATCCTCCTCTGAATCGTTTCCGGACTGTAACAAGGCACGATACATCTCTGCCTTCTTGGCCTTAACTTTTGATTTCTTTGCCTTCTTATTTCCGTGATCTTGATCCTCCTCCTCACCCTCACCGTTATCACCATCACTATCATCACCACTCTCGTCCTCATCACTCTCACTCTCACTCTCATCGGAAGCCAAAAACTCTTTCAATTCCAATTCAGCTAGCTACAACAACGGAAAAAAAAATAAATAAATAAATAACAATAGGGAATTTCAATATTTTGGGTTACCGAGAGGTTTCGAAGTATTCTAAACGTAAATTGGTTCGACAAGGAACAAACACATAGATCACTTTGCTGAACAGATTCATATAATGCGCAGAAACCTTTGGATAATAGTTAAATTTACCTGTTTTTCATTAAAGTTCCGCCTCAATGTCTTCACACGATGGGGCTCATCATCATCCCAAGAAAGGGTTACATTGCTCTGCTGCAATGCCCGTGTTTGAAAGTCTAAACCCTCGTAATCAGATGGTGCCTGATATGAAGCCAAGCCAGAAGAGAAGGCAAAAGAACGAAAATATGATCAATCGCCATTACAAATAATGAAAACCAATATGAATCTACTCTCCAACCTTATTTGTGAGATAGTAATCTAATGAATAATCGTAACCTATGTTACTCGGACTCTTCATTTTGCTTCACGTACCCGTGTCCGAACCTTGATGTGCGGACATTGGTATGGCGCTTAGACATATTCAACGACATCAGTACCCAAGTCCAAGTAACATAGATCATGACATTGACAAATTGGACAACACAGGCAGGCATCGCATAAAACAACAATATCAGGTTCCCAATCTTGATAGTAGCACAAAATTAATTACCTCATTAGCAACATCCCGTGGTGGATGTGGAAATTTCATGGAATCGGGTATAAATCTCAGGTCCAAAACATTTGATGATCTTTCAAACTCAACTCCATCACAAGCTTTGTAAAGGTAATCTGCAGTAGCAATAGAGTCGCACTCTACCACAGCATAATAATACCTGCAAAACAACGAGAAAATACAATATTATGAGACAATAGCATAGACAGAAAGCAGCTTTGAAAACACTAGTATTTCTCAATTCTGAGCTTCATAAAGTGTTCCAAATTACACATTGGACGCATCTCACTAACGATATTATAGTTCTGGAGGCGGAAGCTAAGAAAAGAATGCAAAGGAAGAGATTGTGTTGATCACCAATAACTGGCATAGGCCACAAACAAAAAGGCCTTTCTTTTCTTCTTTAACTTCCTAAACAAAACTTATGAGGGAAAACTATGGCCAGATTCGGTGACTTCTATAATAAACTACATATCACTATCGTCCTTCCCCAGAAAATAAAAGGCACATTCAAAATCCATAACATGCAAAAGAATAAAACATCAAAACATGAAAACATCAAACAACCATATTAATAGTGCTATAATCACTCACCTAAGCTTACTTCTTTCATAAGCACGAAGTTTTGCAATATCTATTTCATCGTTGTCTTCTTCTTCACTACTATCTAACTCCTCGTCATCGTCATTGTCATCATCCTCATCGTCGTCGTCGTCATCATCATCATCATCACCATCATCCTCATCGTCGTCGTCATCATCATCATCATCATCCATCTTCTTGTCGTTTTCGTCAGCGTCATCTTTCTCTTCTACATCAACACAATCCTTCTTTTTCTTCTCGCCTTCCAACAATGCAACCGGACCACGAAGTGCTTCCTCTTCCATACGTTTCAGTCCAAATTCAGAGGGATATACTGCCACAGACTTAATTTGCCCACCTTTTGGAAGAAATGATCTCAACATCATAAATAGATCAACAGCCTACACAATACCATATTGTTGCCATGAGTAAAATTTTGTAATGTAGTTATATCAAAAGGCGAAATATATAAATAACAGTAGCGGCCCATTTGGTTAGTGGTATTAATAATGGTAATGAGAATGATTTATAGTGTAAAATTTCATCAAAAGTTTTATATCATTCCCATGGTAATGAAACTTTGATCACAAAAAAGTTTTTTTGTTTACAAATTTCCATTACCACCTAATACCACTTCTCCCAATGGTAATGCATTGGAATGAATTTTATGAAGAAAATGAGTTGATTGAACTTGGACAAAAATGGACATCAAGGTAACCAAGAGATTTTTAAACAGAATTACACTAGTTTTTCATTCCCATTACCACCGTTTATTACCACCTAGCAAACGGATTGTAAGTTCTTTCCTATCTGAAATTAGTTTCTCTAAACATTTCCACATATCAGCAATTTCTAGACACAGTCCTTGAACAAGATGGTTGTACACAGATTCGAAGTACATATGTTCCAACAAACGCAATCAAATTATCAAATAAAAAATAGCTTCAAATGCATAATCATTGTAAATAGTAATGCAATAGTACACACGGTTTAAATTTTCAACATTTTACCTTAACTTGATTCCAGTCCATGTTAACAACAGCCAATCTATGTGTTTCTTTATCAATTACTGGTACATTCTCCACCTATTCCAAACAATTAAGTAAATTCAAAAATTCAATCTAACATACAAATAGTACAGATTCCATTTAGAAACAAAAAACAAAATTCAAAACTAACCTCCTCAGAAACATCAGAATCATCATCAGCCATCATATCAGCATCATCCACCTCATCATCGGTCGTAGAATCCGAGTCGTCATCACTCTCCGACTTCAACTCGCCCGATTCACTGCTCGACTCGGGATCCGACAAACTCAAATCATCCTTACTCTTCTTCTTCTTCTTCTTTGTCTTCACTTCATCTTCTTCATCCTCCTTGTGATAATACATTTGTAAAGCATTATCGGTTTTATTTGTAAGTTTTCCTCGCTTATCAACCTTCGCCGAAGAAGTCGCAAAACGCTTATCGGTAAACACTTCATTAAATCGAGAATCGATTGAAACCTTGGAGACTCGTTTTGGAACTTTCTTGAATCTCGGATCAGTAAGAACCTTTGAAAACCTAGGATCATCAGTTACAGTCATCTCCTTATCCTTGCCAATTCCGATGTTGGTTCTGCTGACTTTCTTATCTTTTGATTTCATGTTTCTGAGAAGATTTTGGTGCAAAGAAGGAATTAAAATTGGATGATAGCAAAAACAAGTTTATGGTTTTGCTTTTCTAGTTGGCAATTACTGCTTAAACCCTAGAATTCACAAATTAATTCATAACCTATGTAGAACGCGATTGACAAATGTTTGCTTTTATAGTGTCCTCAATTATCTGTATCTATCTTGTAGCCGCAGGGACGGATCTAGGGTTCCAACTTCCTGGGGCACCAACATATGGATAAAATGTTGCAGAAATTTCAGTAGAATTTCGTTGTAAAATAAATAGTAAAATTTTTTTCATTCCTCAAATGACATGCACAAGCACAATTGAATAACAAGAAAAGAAACATCAATATTAAAACAAATCAAAATATGAATGATGAATTGGATAACAAGAAAAGAAAAAAAATATTAAAGCAGAAAATAAAAATACAAAAATAGTATTGAATAAAAGGATGAAAACATAACAAAAGATAAATGAGAGTAAAAGTTGCAATGTTTTTATTAATGGAATTGATGCAAGAGTCCATTGCAAATCATTAGCCTGTTACACCCACAAAAATTAAACCAAAAAATATCATAATTAATTAAACAGTACCAAAATATAATCATATCATAATTCATAATTCATAATAATAAAATATAAAAATAAAAGGGAAATTCTACATGATAACATCGAACTGAAACGCTAGTGATAACACTTTTGTAAGATTTTTCCACATGTTAGCATCCAGTATCCAGTTTATCCAGTTCATGCTTTAGTATTAGTCGTTGTCTTTATAATTCTTTAGTATTAGTCGTTGTCTTTATAATTTGTCCTAAACCATTTTTATGCTCAAATGTTTAATTTACCATTTTAGCATTTAATTAACCATTTGATTCATCAATGCTCTCAAATATTGTAACAATTTTGTTTTAATTTTACCCTAGTTAAGTATACATGTATAATGTATTAGTGGTTGAAATGCATATTTTGAACTTTATAATATTTTGAACTTTATAATCCTAGTTAAATCCTAGTTAAGTACATTAAGTAAACATTATGGCTTATGTTTAGTGCTTTAAGGCACATTTTGTTAAAAATGCCAACAATTTGAATGAAAACAAAATTGTTAAACATAACATTTGAGAGAGTTGATAAATTAAGCGGTGAATTAAACGTAAAACTGGTGAATTAAACATTTGAGTATAAAAATTGGTTTTGGTAAATTATAAAAACAACAATCAAGGTAGAAACGCCAAAATGGTGAATTAGACAAAAATTAACAAGAATTTAATGAAGAATGGAAGGCATAAACTGAATGCATGTGGAAAAATCTTTAGAAAATAATACCACTTGCGAATTATGGAATTTGGATGCTACCATTTGAAATTTTCCTAATAAAAAAATCGTAACACATGATTAATCTAATAAACTTCAACTACTCATCCCAGGAACTCAAAAAAAAAAAATCAAACTTGCTTGATTTTAAGTTTCTCATTTATTTGCTAAAATGTTCCAAACTTTCTCTAATAAAAATAATAACTTTAACTCTCCAAAAAAAAACCAGTTTCAAATGTGCATAATTTTCAATTTCTGACTTCAAAAAATCCAAACTTTTCCACTAAAAATCAAAACATTAAATTTCTAAAAATACCCATTTTGAAAATTTCTTTTTTGCACCCATATGTGGTAATAAGAATAAAATGATGGGAAAAGAGGAATAAGAAAAGTACCTGACGGTGACGATTCCGCGGCGAACTCCAGGTGAGGAGTGAGGACGGGACTCTAGTGAGGGGTGGATACTGGAGAGATGCCGGAAAGTAGGTACTGTTTGGCGGTTGTTGTGACCACCGTCCTCCGTCGTGGGTGGGGTGGGATGGGGTGCGTTGGGTTTAATTCTAGGGTTTAGGGAAATGGGAATTGAAATCTGAAACTAAAAGACTGAGACGCATATAGGGAGAGAGAAAATCACGTTTAGCTTTTAAAAAAAAATAAAATTTATTTTAAACGGCTAGGGACACATGTAGGAGTGTTTAATGTGCAGGATAAGCAGGGCCGACCCTATTCAAAGGTCCGGGGCGAAAAATAATTTATGGGCCTTAATTATTTGCTTTTTGGTTGATAATCGTGCACTTATAATGACAATTAGTAAATAAGGTAATAATTATCATTATTAACACTTTAACTTGGTTAAATATACAATTTAATCACACAAGGTCTCAAGTTCAATGCATATGAAGCCAAAAATTGTCTATTTTTTTCGTGGACTGCCCTTGCCTAGGGTGGGCCCTGAGGATAACGGTCGAGCCAGACTTAATAAAATATGGGCCGGATTGAATAGGGGCCTCTAAACTTGATGTGGACATTAATGGACTAGTCGGTCTCCCGAGAGACGTCTTTCAAACTCAGTCCATTAAAGTTTAATATCTACTCTTGCTTTTCTACTAATAATTATTTTCATCCCCATTTATTAATTTATAACAATTGAATTATCATTTATAATAGTTAAATTGAAAAAATATTAATAATTCTCATTGACGTTGTTATTTATAACATATAAACAACTGGTCTCCTAAGAAACCGTCTCTTTGAAAGACATCTCTCAGGCCCAGCCTATTAAACCTTAATGTCCACTTACTATATTTAATGCTTACTTACATTTATCTTTGATGTCTACTTAGAATATACTTAATGCCCACTGAAAAAGTACTTAAAATGCCTACGTACAATATTCTTAATGCCTACCGAGTATCTTAACTTACTAGCCTACTTACCATATCCTTAATGCCTACTTACAATATCTATTAATGCCTACTTACTATACTTAATGCCCACTGAGTACAATATTCTAATTGCCTACTTACAATATTTTAAATGCCTATCGAAAAAGTTACCTTATATTTTTCTTTTTGGATCATCCCAATTATAGATGGTCTCTCATAAGAATTTGTGATATTTAAATTATACATGAATTATGTTAATTACAAAGGCCAATTTCCGACTCTTATTGAGCCTTTTTATAGCTCGCTTCATTGTTATCATAGTAGAGTCTGTTTTTAGTCCAATCCATTTCTGCCCAGTTCTTACAAAGCCCTTTCAAAAACGGGCCAGATAAGGGCTGAAAATGGGACTCGGGACATTGAACACCCCTAGGCACGTGTCATCCTAAGCCCCTACATAAATCCGCCTATGCCTGTAGGCCATGTTTGTCAAATGGTTATTAGCTGTATCACATAAAAAAACAACTTCAAGTGATAGATTATGTTTAAGTTTTATTTTTTTGGAAAAAAATTGAAAAATCTAAATTAGTTTTATAAATTAATACTGCCGTAAAATTTTCAAATAATATATTGTTTTTTAAAAAATTTATGAGCACAATTATAAGTATTAAGGTTTTGTTGTTGGTATATATTTAATGAATTTGAAGATTAAAAATTTATTTTTTTTTCGAGTAAATGCTATGTACGCTACTTGGTTATAGTCTCGTCTAACAATTCAAGCTTGGTTAAGGATCTAAATTGTTAGCTAGCAAAAAGAGACTTTTGGGGGCTAAAAGAAAAATCTATTAGGAAGACTAAGAGTGTTTGCAAAAGAAACTTTTGTGGCCCATGAGTCGAAAGCTAGCACAAAAAAATACAAATTATTAGATAAATCAGTTCCATAGTGAGATTAAATATATATGGGTTAATTTATTTTCTATTTTGACCTAAAAGCAATTAATTTTGATATATAATCAATCGATTTCAAATTAAAGTATATATATGTTAAATGCACTAATTGTTATCTTTTTAAAGTGATCTAAATTATGATCTTAAAATGATTAATTCAAAACTTAAATTAATCAGTTATATATAAAGTGATCAAATACAACATTAGAATGGCCGAGCATGAACATCTCTATTGGCATGTTGTGCATTTTGTGTGTCCACTGAAGTGATAAGACTAAACACACATTAACCTATTTACAAGGAAGGTGTCTCTCAAGCAGGTGGCCGAGCATGAGCATCTCTATTGGCATGTCGTGCGACAGCCACATTCTCGGTGGGCTTAAAATGAGTCCTGATGATATACCAAAATAATAACTATTGGCAAAGCTGCAAGTAACAAGTAAACCGAAAGCAACATCAACTCAAAATACGACTCGAAACACCTCTTTTTGTCCCGGGTTTGCTAAGATAGTAAGCAAGCAATACCCAATGGTGAAATTTTGTCGATGCAACTCAAAAACATCATATACACCAAACTTAGATGAAACGAATTTCACTTATAAACAGAAAACTTTGTACATGACGATGATAATAATGAATCAGTTGGCGGCTTGAAAATCACCAAAGTCATCGTCAATTGTATCTTCGGGACTTCGAGTTTCCTTCGAGTGAAGATCAGGTTGAGGCTTCTCTTTAACAGGATTTTCACTTTGTTCTTTAATACTCACGTCTTTGAAATTTACAGTCGGGTTAGAACTTGGGGATTTCGGAGTCTTAGGAGAAGTCGTTGGTGAGAGGGTCGATGGCGGTGGAGGAGGTGGTTTGATAGAAAGTAAAGGGTCGCTAGGCTTGCTATTATCTGATATCGAAAGGTTGTGCACGCCTTGCTCAACGGATTTCAGCTTAATATTGCCACCGGGTTTCTGACAATAAATGTTAGTCACAAAAAGATGATTATTGAAACGAGTAGCAAATAGTTTTACCCGACGAGGAAACAAAAAAGTGATAAGCTTACGTTTTTCAACTGAAGAACGAGGGTTTCTCCGTCTTTTAAACTGTAATCAACTGTTGAAGAATTCTGGAATTGCTGCTCCATTTCCTCGGCTGTTTTCTTCTTGTCTAGATACCTATATTCGGGTTATAAACAAAATGCATCTCGATTTTGATCTTGAACCGGATAAAAAGAAATATCAAGAAAAAAGGAGATACTTCATATGGTCATGTAGAGCAGCTTGAAAGTCGTAAGCTTCCGGCCTTTCTCGAAATCCAATACCAATGAAAGCATGTCGAAGACGACCATCTGGAAATGTAAATATTAGATCACATTTTAAAGTAAAGGAACTAGGACTTATAAAAAAGATGTAATGGTAGTTTGTGCTTAATGCATCTCGTTCTTAAGAAAATGGGAAAAAATACAATTCACTTCCAAGGAAGCAAAAATCTCTCTCTGAGAATCTTTCTCGAGCCGAGGGACTCTTTTGGCCGCATCCTGCTTTATAGGTTTGGGTTGCCACCTTCCTTCTCCCCAAACCCTGATCATTCCTATGGACATGATACACTGGGTACGATGATGACGATAACGACTTCCACGCAGAAAATTTCTCATTGATAGACATACTAATTCTATAAACTTCGTTTATTCAAAGTAGATCAAAATTGTAGCCAATGATATAGACTCTCGAACAAATTAACAAGACTATGCTTAGTCAGATATATTTTTATGAGATGAAAATCGGCTACGTCTTGATCACACGAATTCACTAAAATTAAAAAGTTGATCAAGGACAATGGCCACTCACCGATATTTTCTTCTATTCGGAGCACAAAGTATCTGCATAACAAAATAGAAACTTAGAAGACAAAGAAGATCTTAATTAAATACACAAAGCGTATGTCTAAAGAGGATAGCAACCTGCTACTATCAATTACAGGTTCCACAGGATGCGGCTCGCCTTTTCGCAAAAATGCCCGTGCATAGAGTTCACCTGAGCCAATTCAACGGAAATATGAAAATGCTGAACGAAAGTAAACAAAATTACGCTTCTCATACCAAGTCCGGAATCCTGATTTACGGTAAAGAATACTGTTTGACCACAAATATCACCAAATTTAAAGTTTAAACTTTTACCTGTTGACTTATCCTCGAGTTTGATAATGCAATCCTCTCCCTTGCTGACGACTTTCAATGCTCCCTCCCATGCCCATTTATTTACATCCCATTCATCAGCTCTACATTGAACGGAAAGTAACACCAATATCATTGATAATAAACATAGGATTAGTTGAATGGACAAGCAAAAAAATTTCAACAGATAAGGATCAGATCCTAATATATAGAGCTATACCCGAAAAAAAACTTACACCACAACATAGAATATAAGTACTTTGTTTTGAGCATCCACCAAATACTCCCTCCGTCCCACTCAATTTGCATCATTTGACATTTTGGTCCGTCCCACTTAATTTGCATCATTTCTATTTTTGGACAATGGCCCACCACTCATTGATTTTAACTCTATTTTAATTTCATCCACACAATTTATTTACTCTCTTCATTTATTACCATTATCCACCTTTTTCCTAAAAAACACCCACTTTTTCTTGGCTTCAATCCTAACAAGATAGAGGGAGTAAATGTCAAACCAAAGTACCCTCGCATCCAATAAGGGCTTCAACATATGTTATTAACTCACATCATCACAAACCATCAACTGACGTCACGAAATGACAATACAACATCCTGTTCGCTATTCGGCTACTCGCTATATATACTCCTTGATTCAACTCCTGAGGTACGCAATCATTCATTATTACCAACCACTTCGAGCTTTTCTCTCTATCAATCAGTCTTTCTCTACCCTTTCCAATCATCTAAAATCTAACTTGTGCATTGAAAGGGCCTTCCCGAAAAACATTCCCGAGCAGTCATGTATTCTCATTCTTGCAAGACTGCAGCCTAATCTGTCACTGCACCTTCAACATTTGGCTGTTCACTGGCTCAATTTTGCGTACATCAGCAAATGTAACTCTTGTTTCTAGTACTGAAACACACCTCAAATTCTAGTCACTTTCTACATTATCTTCCAAGAAGTGAATTCTGAGAACAAATCACGTACTCATAATTCTTCACTAGAAAATTCTGATGATGACTAATAAACTAATAGACCAATGAGCATCACAGTGTAAAGATAAGGTCGCAAAGTATCATATCAAAAGAGAGGAAAATGTTTCTAAAATTAACAAACCAATATTACTAAAATCATGAAGGGGTTAAAAATTGTACTCAAAGCCGGTTCAAGGGATATCTAGTGGTTGGCCGATATTTGGCGATATGACACTCACATCACCCACATTATGTGACCATTACTATAATCGTTAATCACATTTTTACACTATTACGATCACGAAGGGAGTTGACAAAAAAATACCCACTGGGTTATCATGGGAAGAAGACTAAAAACCATAGGATTAACGTTCACGTAGCTACTCTAAAAAATCTTGGTCACTTGCACTAAATGAGCTGTAATTGAATACATATGAAACATTACTATTCTCTTCATCAACATATATAAGTCCAGCCAAGTCTTTTTATGGTCGTCAAGGTGTATTCTTAGCCACAATGTTATCCTTCCTGAAATCACTGTATCAATTATTGTTTATCAAGTGATCTTGTTTTACATATAGTTCTTTATGTATAATGTAAGATACAACCAAGTGGGATCTTGTTTGATTCGTGTTAGTGCAAAATTTTCATTAAATTAACTTTTCTAGAATTTTTAATCATATGTACTTAAAGATTTTACGGTTAAATTTTTGTATTGAATATCATGGAAAAAAAAAAAGTGTAGCAATTAAAAAAACCAGAAAATGTGATGCAAACTTGCTCTTGTACTACACCTAACAATGTAATCAAAGTCAAAAACTTTTTCAAGTTGCAAATAATAAATTTAGCAATTGTTCATGCTAGACTTTGTGATTTTCCTCCCGCTCCCCCTCTCTTAAGAATTCTCAAGTGGAGTCGATTTATCAATTGGAAAGCAAAAATTCTCCAATACAAAATTCATCACAACTAAAACATATTCATTTATCCACATTCAAGTAACAATAAGAGGTGAAAAATTATATGATGAGGAACCTTATACTTTTCAGTTTGACTTTTGCAGTACTGTTAACTTATTAGAGTATGTTTGGATGATTATATGCGTGGAAATAAAAGGAAGGGAGAGGGAACAGAAGGAGAAGGGGTGTACGTTTTGTCCTTCCAAATTTTTAGAAGGATTTGGTTTACAAAATGGGGAGGAGTTCTTCCTTTCAAATAGTCAAATATTTTCCTTTCATTTCCCTCTTCTCCCCTCATGTTATCAAATGAAAGATATTTCATTATTTCCCTTCCTTTCCTCAATTTCCTCTCATCTAACATAGCATTAGTGAAGGGAAACTAATCGATAAATTCCACAGAAAAGATTGAGATTGATAATACACCAAGGTTGGGCATATCTCAAAAAAAAAAGGTTGGGCATATCACAAAGATTTTTGGAGGTCATTTGCCCAAAGGGAAAGCCATAAGGATCATACACACATGCAATCAAACGGACAAACAACTAATATGTTAAGGAAAACCCTTTCAACGGCAACACCTTCCAAAAAATGGAGTTGTGGATAAATATTGCAGGAAAATTGGTACTATATGGTTAAACAGTTTGCAGATGCAATTTACAATGTATTCAAAGCAAATACAGGGATCAAATGAAAAATACTATTGATCGAAAAACGTGCATGGTCCGTCAAAATATGTCATAAATCATATATGGGTGATAATGACCAACTTTGAAATGGTCATTGCCCATTGGTGAAAATTTGGAGGCTGAATGAATAAGCAGAGATTACTATTCTTGAAAATGGATACCGGGTAAAAGGCAACTAAAGACATGGATTCAATAGCATAAATTGGTAAAAGGAAGAGTGGGAAGTCAAGTTTAATAATAAGTTTGTACACCACAGAGCATAACAAAATGTTATGCTCTGCAGTCTACAGTCTTATTTCACATACTCTATGTGCATCTACTTTTTATGATACCTACATTTTCTTTATAGGAAACCTTTAATATATAGCATGTTCTTTATCATATATATTCTTTTCATAAAACAATATGTTATAATTATTATGCATGCTACTCATGAAGCATCATGTGTCCTATAGTTCGAGATGGATATTATAATTTGCAGGGGCAACGACTAGTGAATTATCATTAACACTTAAATGATCTGTTAACATATTATATTGCTCAAAGTCAAATTAGCCAACGAGAAAGTTAGTCTCTCAGATCTGAAAATCACACCCAGTTACTAGCAATAACAAATTAAGGAAACAAGGAAAAAGTAGTATGACTAATGCACATGATGGCTTCGTTTTTGCAATTTCTGGATGATTTGCAAAAGTGACTCGCACCCTTATATATGCTTATATGCTTATATCCTTAGCTTCCTTCTCAGATCACAAAACTTCTTTGACAAACTATTCAAGCATTCCACAAGTCATCCCAAACTAACATAATCAATTAATTACTTCATTGATTATCCTCTTTTTACCCTTGCTTCACCTCCTTGCATAAATCCACAGATGACTCTTAGCAACGATCTTAAACCCAATACCCAACCTCCCAAAGTGCAAGTTCAGGACTCATGAGTGACATTCTTGAACTTTCGAAAAACACAACAATAACAATGCCAAAGTCTTAATCTCAACAAATAGGGTCGGCTATATGAATTAAACAATTAACATGAGAGCTTGTCGATAACAATGATTATACTTTATATGTCAAAAGACTGCACCTCCTTGAAAAATGGTGCCATAAAAGGTCATCACAATCACTCATGATCATAGGAGAACTTGCTTTTGTGATTTCTTGTTTTAACAGATCTCAGCAAGAGCACTCACTGGATTCTTCAGCATTAATTTTGCCACATTGACATTTTGATGATGAATCGGTGTAACATAATTCGACCGATACTTCATTTTTTGAATTAGCAATTCACTCAAAATAGCACTAAAATAGCACAAAACTGATCATAATTCACTTTTTTTAATTTGCAATCCGCAAGGAGATAAGTGAATCATGTGATATTGTGATGAATCCAAATCTAAAAATAGTAAGACTTGTGATTAAATGAGGATCACATGGTTCTAAGAGATAAGCTGAACAAGCAAAAAGCTTTACAAATTGCACCTTGAATCCATACACAAAATGAACAAGAAAAGTACCTGTATGAAGCAGCAGTTTTCCTTGGAGGTATCTGCAAATACACAAGCACAATAAGAAAGCATGAACGCTAAAAACTAAATCGAAATTTTTTTTGGATTAAATATTACATGTGGAATTGCAGTCTACCAAGTCAACAAAAACGTTCGATCTATTACGACAATATCACATAGAAAAACAGAAGATAGTACTTGAAAAACATTTAATGTGGTTTAATAATAACACATATCGATAAGCAAATCGGTTACAAGACATACAGCAAATTAGTTGAACCCAAGATCCACAAACTTGAGGAAGTGTGGGTTAACAACATATATCAATTCGCAAATTGGTAACAAGACATATCAACAATAAATAACTAAAGCCAAACTTAACAACTCATTCATTTTTCACTATAAATGTGAAATCATTTGGCAAATTAATGTTTTTTATTAACTTTGATTTGATTTCTTCCATAAACCCAGTTCATATAATAGTGAGTTCAAGTAGCCAGTGCTTGAAAAGAAGCTGATCATATAGATCAAACCCTATTACAATTAAAACAATCAACATCACAGCTTAATCATACCCAAAAATCAATAAATAAACCCCTAACAAATCTAAATTTATCAAAAAACAAGCTGATCATCAAAATCAACACTCAAAACAAAAACCCCACTAATCTAAAATTCATCAAATAACAAAATGCCTAAATCAATTTCATTTAACATCTATAACAATCACATTTTCATACAAGTACTAAACTTTACAAAAGGGTTTCAAATATAATACCAAATACTTCAAACTCAATCAAAAAGATTACGAATTGCAATCAAATTCAGTATCTAAATGTAAAGAAAGAAAGGGTATTTACAATGTAGACATAACATTCAGAAACTTGAAAGAGGACAAGCTCAATTGGGTCTATGTCTTCAATTTCAGCAGTTACTTCTTTACCATTTGATGGGGTTTTCTCAGTATCCATTGATTTGTACAGTAGAAATGGATTGAAGAAAGACAAAGATGAGATTTTGAAGTGGGTGTTTCGGTGGGATCAGGGATGGTTGCTTCGAAGGTGGTTATGGTTGGCGAGTTGCTGAAATGTTGCCTATTGGAGTAGTCTAGTTCTTAGGCGATTTTGTCAAAGTAATTATCTTTGGGTTTGGCTTTTTTTTTTCTTTTTCTATATTAATCATGGAGAAATTGGTCAAACTTTTGGATGGTTTAACCAATTGAAAATTTCCTTCATTTGTATAGATTTGTTTCAAAGAGAAAGAGTGAGATATTTAAGAAAAAATTGAATATTAACAATAAATAAATGGAAAAAATAAATTGGGTTGATGAAATTAAAGAGACTTTAATGTATAGCTAAGATTAAAAGAAAGTAATGAGTCATTGTTCAATTGAAATGATACAAAATGAGTAGGTCGAAGGGAGTATTGGCTTATAAGCTAGCTGTTTACGTCAATTGTTAGAGGACATATTAGATAAAAATTATTTGTTGGTTGTTGGTTGTTTATTAGAGAACAAAACAAACTAAATGCAAAAAGTCAAGTTAGAATGTCTATGAGCAGAGGATGAGTAGCTTATTGATTTTGGATAAAAAAAAATAAACTTATTAAAAGTCATTTAGCAAATATTTTTTTATTGTTTGACCAATTAAAAAACTAAAACCAAAGAGTTTACCAAACAACCAATAAAAAACGAATTACCAAACACCTTTAAATTCAGCTTTTATTTCAATCAGAATATGTATAATTTTTTTTTAAAGTAAAAATCTAATCCACCTTAACTTATTATATAGCCAAAACAAAACAAACAAAATGTATATACAATGTCACAATAGGCCAGGTAAGGATTCACTATCAATGCTTGTATGTGGGCATCATATGAAAGATGGTAATCTTCATTGAATAAGGTAAGTAAGATGTTACTACCTTTAAAATGCAAAACCGACTTTAAAAGGACTTATTTTCCAATTTGCTAAGTAATTTTTGCAATTAATCATGTTGAAGATGAAATAAGTTTCTCAACAATTATCATATACGCTTTATTTCTGATAAATTAAGCAGGTCAATTAAAATTCATTACATATGTTAGAGGACTTATTTCAAAGAACTCAACCACATGAATGTGAGATATATTGAAGCATCATGTTCTCTCTTATTCCAAGCGCTTATAAAAAACTAAAATTTGATTCAATAGTATCGATTCAATTTGATTTGAATCACATGGAATACTAAATCATGTAATTTTGCGATCAGTGTTGGATTTTTGATAACATTTGTTTAAACAACTGTTTTTAAAAAAGTAATAAATCTAATAAAATGGAGGTCATAGAGAATATATTTTTTTGTAATAGCCGGTTTCCTAAGAGACTGTCTCCCAAAGAGACATCTTCCATGCCCAATCCATTAAAGCTTAATGCTTACTTACCGCATCCTTTATCTATTTACATCATTCTTATGCCTATTTACTATATCCTTAATGCCCACTTACCATATCCTTAATACTCACTTATGATATTTTTAATGCTTACTTACAGTATCTTTAAATGTTTACTTACTGCATCCTTAATGTCTACTTATACCATCCTTAATGTCTATTTATATTATTCTTAATGCCTACATACATCATCCATAAGTCAATTTACATCATCATTAATGTCTACTTACATCATCCTTATACATACATGCAATATCCTTAATGTTCACCGAGTAAGCTATGTTAAATACATACTTACAATATTCCTTTTAGGGGGTGTTTGGCACAAGGGAATGAGATTTGTAAGATTTTAAGATAGGATTTTTAAGTTGAAACTTTGAAAATAAAAAAGTTTCATCCCTTATTTGTTATAGTAGGGACTTGAAAGGAAGAGATTAAAAAAAAGTCTCAACTCAAATACCTATCCTCCCCCAAAATATTTTTCTTAAAGACTTTCTTCCATTTTAATTCCATTTCTTATTTTCATTCCCTTTAAATAAACAAAAACTTACATTTATTACCTAAAATCCCTCGTGCCAAACACACCCTATAAGTATTTCAAACCAATCCAATAATGCAACAACATTTCCACTCCAAAACAAAACCACCGTCTACACGCAAACTCTAGAGCTCAGTCGACTTTCTCAACGCTAAATATCTTCGTTTACATCACTTTCTATAATCATACCAATCCAAATCTTATTCATTCCTTCCTAATCAACCGCTTTCACCATTTTCACCCCCTGACCCTTCAATTTTTCCTCGTAAGTTTCGTCCTTTTTCGATCAGAAACTGATTTTGTTTCCGTTTTATCGATTTAATTTTCATTCGTTGCTTTCAATTTGATGTTTTTTTTTTTTTTTTTTGTTTTTTGTAATTGTAATCTTATGCTGATTGATATAGATAATAGATACTACGAATGTCATCAAAATACGTGATTTAGGTTTCCCGATTCACTGTTTCTGTGGGTTTTGATATTTCATGTGGAAAATACAAGTGAAAGACAGGCTATAATGTTGATGTGGTAATTTGTCTGCAACTCCGATACTTAATATAACCGTATGAGAAAAGTTGAGTACAATTTGTTCGTTTTCTTATTGTAATTGTAATCGTTGGATGATGGGTATAGATATCATGATTTCATCACAACCTGTAGTTTAGGGTTTCTGATTCATATTATATGTGGATTTTGATGTTCCATGCGGAAATTAATGGTGCAAAAACAGTTTATAATGTTAATTAGGTGTTTTGATTGTAATAAGAACACGTATACTACAGTTCTAAAGATGGGTTGACCATAATTTATGGATCATCTGTAATAAAAGTTATCCCCTTCTCTAAATCACTGTATTTATGATAAAAAGCCAGATTGAACTTGTTTTGGCGTAGGCTAATGTTTACATGCTTTTTGATAGTTTGGGTGTTTTTTGTCCTGGTGCGTTATTTTTACAATTTTAGTACTAATTTACATGGTTTTAGTTAAGCATAATGTTACCTGTTGCTGACCTTTTCTGAGAGTTTTTGGTACCTGTTGCTGACCTTTTCTGAGAGTTTTTGGTACCTGTTGCTGACCTTTTCTGAGAGTTTTTGGGTTAAGTTCTATCATTTAAAGCCATTCATTTAGATCAATTTTTAGAAATAAGATTTTTGAATAAGATTTTGTGTTTTGCCTCTTAATTTTGCTCTATTTTGAATCACAATTTGCAAGGGATAAGTACCCAGTCAATTAGGTAACGCTAAGAAGAGGGCAGGTGATTCAGATGATTGGTTTGAGCATATTAGAAATTTAGCATTTTGAAGAGAAAGAGGCATTATTTTGGTTTAATTATAGGTGATGTGTCTCGTGGCTCCTGTCTTTAAAGCTAGGAATTTCCTTATGTTCTTAGGTTGTTCGATTTCTGCCTGCAGGATGAGAACTGCATTCTGGAACGTGATTTCGTCATTTTTTCTTTTGCTCCTTTTGTTACCTCTGGTATTGTCTGTGTCAAACGATGGCTTGATCAGGGTTAATTTGAAGAAGAAAAAGCTAGACATAGTTAGCCAAGTTACTACTCAATACAGCACTAAGGTTGAAGATTCAATTAGATTGCCTCTTAGGAGGTATGGTGCTGGCAATGATTTGGCGAGTTATGATGATGCGGATATTGTGCCGTTGAAGAACTATTTGGATGCTCAGTACTTTGGGGAGATTGGTATTGGAACTCCCCCTCAGAAGTTTACTGTGATTTTTGACACAGGAAGTTCCAATCTTTGGGTCCCTTCCTCGAAGTGTTTGCTTTCTGTGAGTTTTAAAGTTCCCAAATGGTTCACAGAATTGTAAATCCTATGTTCCTAGTGTTTTGTCACTGATACATTGTTCACCTATTATTGCACAGATTGCCTGCCTTTTTCATTCTAAGTACAACGCTAGGCGCTCAAGCACTTACGTTAAGAATGGTTTGTCCTTGTCCCTGCTTCTTCCCAGTTCCCACGTGATTTTTTGCTGATTACATGTGTTACTGCTTTTCTTTCTTTCCCTTGGTTTGAACGGTGGAATGAATATTGTAATGTCGTAAATTATCAACCTTGATTCTTTTTGATTGGTCAAAAGACTCAAAACACTAATTAAAAGAAATTACATTTTGTCTGAAGTGTGAAGATGTAAAGACGTTTCATTTCTAAATAATTTTAACATTCCAGTAGCTCTAATCTCCATTACTGGGACTTGGGTACTTGTGTCCCACTTGGGTATGTGTGCAAGTGTTGGACTCGTCAATTTTATGAATAAAATTATTGATCTTGGTTCAAAATGAAGCGCCATAATGTTCTTGAGGTGAAATGAAGAATTTTAGTACTATAGAGTATAAATTATAGACTAATAAAGTGGTACATGTGTTGCCTGCACTAAAAAAATGGGGTTTTATTGGTATATATAATTGAACATAGAATTATCATATTTGTCTTCTGTCAAAGGAATTATGGAAAAATTGACAGACAATCATGGCAATGTGAACCCTCTTTTATAGGCTGTACTTTTATATGTCACTCATGAACATTTAAGAATGGTGTTCTTGTATGCAGACAATCAGCAATAATATTGCATTTTTATTTTCAAGCTTTTTTACTATGTATGTTGATTTGAACACTTGATACAGGGAAGAAGGCTGAGATCCATTATGGGACTGGAGCCATTTCAGGGCACTTCAGTGAAGATCATGTTACATTAGGAGATCTTGTTGTTGAAAATCAGGTAAGTTTAGCTGAATGAGGATTTTGCTTGTGTAGTTTTTTTGCTACTTATCATTCTTTTTAACCTTGTATGGCATTTGATGACCAGGAATTTATTGAAGCAACAAGAGAGCCTAGTCTAACATTTGTAGCTGCCAAGTTTGATGGCATACTTGGGCTTGGGTTCAAAGAGATCTCTGTTGGTAAAGCTGTTCCAGTCTGGTATGTTTATATTCTAGACATTTGATTTCAAATAAGAAATTTCATGATAGAAGTTTCTTTCCCTTAATATCAGCAAGCCAGAGTATTATCTTCTACTGTATAAGTTGTTTTTTGATAGTGTGCTTTGTCTTTGCCTAGGTACAATATGGTGAACCAGGGTCTTGTTAAGGAACCCGTATTTTCCTTTTGGCTAAACCGAAATGCAGATGAGGAAGAAGGTGGTGCAATTGTTTTTGGTGGTGTTGATCCAGACCACTACAAAGGTGAACACACCTGGGTACCTGTGTCTCAGAAAGGCTATTGGCAGGTTGCTCTTGCAGGAATTTATTCTTGTCAACTGTCACTTAAAACAATTTTGTATGCCTCAGTAGATCTGAATGTATTTTCCTTCTTTTTTTAACTTTTGATCTTGCAGTTTGATATGGATGATGTCTTAGTTGATGGCGAGACAACTGGTAAATTATAAGCAGCTGTATTTTTATTCTTGTGCATATATTCATGGTTATTTGTCAGATTGTATGCTAAATGCTGATTTTAATGGATACTATCTCAGGCTTTTGTGCTGATGGCTGCTCTGCAATTGCTGATTCCGGGACTTCGTTGTTGGCTGGCCCTACGGTATAGCATACCAGTTCCTAAGTCCTAACTATGTTTCTTCTTTCAACTATGAAAATTGAACTATGAGCTTGCTTGTTGTTTTTCTAAATGGTTTCTTATTCTTTCTGCTTTCATTTTCTCTTGTTTAGTTGAACGCTATAGCAATCGTATTGCGATGCTGAAATGTGGTTTTCTCTATCCTGATTGCAAAATTTGCACAAAATCTACATACTACGCTTCCTTATATTTTGTAGCCTCTTAGGGTAAGCCCTAATTAGGGTAATTAGTTATCTAATCACAATGCATTTTTTTTAACCATCAACAGACTGTGGTTGCACAAATCAATCATGCAATTGGTGCCGCGGGTGTAGTGAGTGTAGAATGCAAGGCAGTGGTCGCACAATATGGAAAACAAATTCTGGAAGTGCTTTTGTCAGAGGTATGTTGGGGCACTGCTTCTTACTATCCCCTGATCTTTGAGCACAGCAGTATAATGTTTTTTTGGAAAAATTACCCAGAATAATCCAACATTTTCATGAGTTTTCTACAATAATCACACCTATTGATTAACCATGAAGAATCCCAACTTTAGGGGTATTTGCCTAGAGTAAACTTAGTAATTCGATGACTTGCTATAGTAGGTAATTCACCAAAAAAATAAACTGAAAATTAATTTAAAATTAGAAAATTTACATGAAAAGTTCTAAATAATAAAAAAAATCATAAGTTTTTTTTGAATAATTTTTTTAACATTTTTTTCAACATTTTATTTTAATTTATCTTTTTTTTTAGAAGAATAAAATTTGCTATAGCTAGTCATTTGGTTAGCGGGTTTACTATAGGATATATATTAATTTTCCACAAGCTAATGCCTTATATATTCAATGTTACAGACACAACCCAAAAAAGTATGCTCCAAAATCGGTTTATGCTCTAAGCTAGATACTAGGTGAGCTCCTTTTATTTCCATTTGTTTTCTCTTTATTCTTTGGTGGTAAGTATACAGCTTATTGGTTGCATGATCAGTTGCTTTACGTCTTTCTGGTACTCAAATTTTGTTGATGCCTTTAATATTCTTCGACACTGCTCTACAGTATTGGCATCAAAAGTGTGGTTGATGTCAATGTGGGAAAATCTTCTGGCGGCTTTCATGATTCCATGTGTACTGCTTGTGAAATGGCTGTGGTATGGATGCAAAACCAATTAAGACAAAATCAAACTGAAGAACGTATTCTGGATTATGCCAATCAGGTACTCTAGTTTTTACTTTTTACATATGATTTTCTAGGAATTTTCCACATGTGTGCTTATTCATGTATATGTCTATTGTCATTGCAGCTTTGTGATAGCCTTCCTAGTCCAATGGGGGAGTCTGCTGTTGACTGTAGCAGTATTTCCTCATTGCCATCTATTGCCTTTACTATAGCTGGAAGGACATTTGATCTCAGCCCTGAGGAGGTAATATATTTGAATTTTATTCCTTTATCGAAGATGTATACTTGATTTCTTGTTAGTTACATATTATCATCTTGGACTATGGTGAAATTGCTGGACAATCCAGACTAAATGAAAACGGCTGCGCTTCAAAAAAATCCGTTTTTACTGGCTTTAAATTTTAATGATGATTCTGTTACTCAGTGACATGAAATACATGGAACTGAAGTTTATCTGTAATTAAATGAATTGTAAGAGGTCAGATTTGCTTACTGGATTCTACTAGTAATAGGTGATCAGAGTTTTAGTGGAAGTGATGAAAAAGTAAATACTTAGTTTTTTGCCTTAATATAGACGATGCAGAGTTTCAAAATCCTAATTTCGTACGAGACATTTTTTTCTTCTGTTTTTTTGACTCCGAATGGTTGAACTACTTGACAGTACATACTAAAAGTGGGCGAGGGAGCTGCAGCACAATGTATCAGTGGATTCACAGCTTTAGATGTGCCTCCTCCTCGTGGACCTCTCTGGTATGTTATATTTCTCTTCAGCCAACTAGTTCCAGTTCATCTTGTTCCATTAATTGTCTCTTGAATAGTTAATTGAACCTTGAAACACAATAAATGGTGCTGGATTCCTTGTCCCTGACCTAAACTTAAATTTTATGGTTGGTGAGTTTAGAATTTAGATTAATCCAAATAGGTTTAATTGCATTCTTGGTTCAGTCGTCAATGTGAGGTTAAGAGAATTCAGTATATTTGAGTTCACTTACAAGTTTAGGGTAGATGTACCATGATAAGTTCTGATATTATTTTTTGTTAATTTTTAAACAAGCTCTAATGAAGATTATTAAGTATAGTTGAAGTCCATTAAAGTTTAATTGAGAGGTGAGAATCAGGTCTTGTCTTAGTTAGAGTGTGAAGGTTCAATTCTCACCTAGCTCTCCTTTTCTCTTTTAGCTTACCATTTAATAAAAAAAAAGTTCAGTTGAGAGGTTATTGTAGCCATTTAAGCTTGAACATGTTTACACTTCTTGGACTATGCTCACGTTTGTGCAAATATATATCACATCTCGAGTTTCGACCTTTTCTTCCCTACGTCTTGACAAAGAAATGTTATAGAAACAATGTAATTTTTTTTATCATCTTTCGTATACCAGCTATCCCGAGCTTACTTATACCAACACTGTGCATGCAGGATTTTGGGTGACATTTTCATGGGTCGATATCACACCGTGTTTGACTACGGAAATCTAAGAATTGGATTTGCAGAAGCCGCTTGAAAGTTAACTTTAACGATGACGCTTGTGTTGAATGTTATATGAATGTTAACCAAGATATTTCCTGTGTAAATATTTGAATCACGTTATTATGCTGTAATTTCAAGAGAAGGAACATTTCAGTTTGCACAAGCTTACCATTTTTGTATGGGACGTCAAATGTGACTCATAGTGAGACCGTTTCATACAAGAATTTGTTTTCTACCATTCGGATCGTAGTCAACTCAACAAAAGTAATTTCAGTGGAACCATAAATTTAATCATGTCAGTTATATCTTCATGTAGTCATAAATTTATCAGTGTTTGATACATTTTGATTATTTAAATTTTCGTTATATATTGGAGTATTTACATAAATAATTTTGGGTTTCTCATTTATATTCATTAAAATTTTCATACTTGTTGCGTTGAATTATATTTGTTGCCAAATAGTTGATGACAAAATTCAGAACCTCATGTGCAATTTATGATTTAGTGGTCCAAACACCCAATTGACAAAGACCCTTGTTCTCTCCCCCCTCTATTCTTCTGTCTGTCATTTAGCCTCATTTATTTTTAGTATAGAAGATTAAGAATAAATATAGTATGTTAAAGTATTGGGTTCATATAAAAAAACATAGATAAAACAAATTCATTGAGATAAATTAAAATAAAAAATAAGGTAAATTGAGTGGAATATATGAATGCATTAAGAGGTGTTTAAAACAGACTTAAAGAGTTGATATTTACCTGACCTTGTAACTGAATCAACTTGAAAACGAATTTAAAATTATAAAAAATTAATATAAACACAAAATCTAATTTTAAACTAATCTGAAATACTTAACTAGAAATTGATCCGATGACTCGAATAAATAGCTCGAGCTACACTTTATACTGCACATGAGCACATCACTTAAAGTCTTGTTTAAAATTAAATTCCTTCTCATCTGACAGTCATATCTCTATATAAACCAAACAGTTTCTGTTTAGGGGTAATAACCCTTGGCCTTAACTCACTCAGAAGATCCAAAATGTATACTCTGTCAAATGTCCTGTTCTTACTCTCTCTATTTCTGTTTTTGTTGGTTTTGCAACAAACAGCTGAAGCAGAAAGAAGTTTGGAGCATGAGTTAACTTGTCGTATTCCGCATAAAGACACAGAATTAACCAATAATGTCACTAATTCTGCAATTGTAGTTCAAAGCAAATGCAATATTTTTCAAGGAAAATGGGTTTTCGATTCTTCTTATCCTCAATATGATTCTTCAAATTGTCCATTTATTGACCTTGAATTCAATTGTAAAAGTAGACCTGATAAATTGTACCAGAAGTATAAGTGGCAGCCCTTTGATTGTAATTTGCCAAGGTACCTTTCTTTCTCATTTTTCATTCTATTATATTACCACCCCTCACCCAAGAGCAATTGGGTTAGAATTATAGATACATCACGAACTATTTTCATTTCCAGCAACTGTCTATGTATGAGACCGTCTCACCGTGAGACGGGCCCATACAATTAGCCCAATTAATAATTTTTTTTTAAAAAAACAACTGATTAAGTAAGTTAAAAACAGTTTTTCGTTAATTTTTTGCTAAAGTAAATATTAGGTCAGCCCATATTAAACCGTTCCATGATGAAACGATCTTAATAAAGAATTTGTTTTTCATATTCGGTGTAAAATTAATAAATTTGTTATTGGGGTTACACACAATAAGACCCGTGGTGAGTTGGTTGTATACAGATCCGATGAGGTTTCATCTTACAAACCAATTAGTGTTAGGAGGAGTAGCCCGTTAGGGCATTAAATATATATGTTAGTCAATCTATCTAATTCTTGATATGGGAATACAATTAGGTTACTTTCCGACAAAAATATTTCAGTTTAAAATGTGAGTTTTTTCTGTTGTCATTAAGCTCTGATACCATGTAAACAAGACCAGTCCAACTAGTAGTTTAAATTGATGGTTAAAGCGTTAACACACTTATTCAAGATTAAGCTTAGTTTTACACTGCAATGCGTTATGCAGGTTCAATGGGGAGTATTTTCTAAATAAATGGAAGGGAAAGAAGATAATGTTTGTGGGTGACTCACTGAGTTTGAACCAGTTTGAATCGTTGGGTTGTATGCTACATTCTTGGGTTCCTAATACTAACACCACATACTTTAGGGGAGGTGTTTTACGTTCCCTTACTTTTGAGGTACTCTATCCCTATTTTCTTTACCCTTTTGGCTCTATTTATTATTCCATTTATTATTTGCTTCATAAAAAAATTGTGTTTAAATACTTCTTTCTATTATTATATGTGATTTACCTAAAAAATTCCATCAAAATTTCATTTTCGTTAATTATGTATGAAACAATTTGTTAAAGAAATAATAATGATAATGATAATGATAATGATAATGATAGTAATGAAGAAGGGGCCTAGTTAATTATATACGTTTTAAACTTTATAGAATTAAGAATACAAATTACAGTAAATTAATATGTCTATAATACATCATTCGACTTTTACTTTTAGTTTGTTATCATCATATTGACTAATGGTTATTAGTATCCTATCATCAAATTGAATACAAAGGCTAAAATAAATATTTTCCTTTTGAATAAATATTTTTTGAATATGGTCCGTGCACAACTTTTTCATTATAAAAAATCTTTATGTTTACTCACCTCATGCTCAAAACCTTGAAAACAATTGCTTGAAAGTCCATGTAGTAGTTTAATTTATGTTACACAATTTTTTTCATCTCTCCATAAATTTTACTCTTTTACATGACAAATCTAGGGCTATTTTTGACAATTAATTTTTTATTGGTTTTTTAGTTGTCTTTTAATTTTTTAATTTTTTTGTTGGTCAAATAGATAAAACAAATATTTGTAAATAATTTTTAAGTTATTATTTTTATTACCAAACAACTTAATAAAAAATAGCGTGACATTTTAAATATCTGACTTATAATAATACAATATTTTTAAGTGTCAAACCAATTAATAATTTCGTACTAATAGCCAAAATTGCCCTTAATTTATAAGGTGCAAATAATTAAATGTCAATGCCCTTTTTGTTCCATCCCTTGCCAGCTTTTGCACCAAATTAAAGTATGCATTATTATTATTGTAATCCTTGAAATATGATCTTTTGACATTTCAATCCTTTTTATGTTCTCTTTTAAATGAAACAATCCCTTTTATGTTACTCATGCATAATTGATACTAAGCAGTCTACCACTTTAGCAGTATCCTATGTATTGTGTTTTATTTTTTGTTTTCCACTTTGGCTAATTTTCTTTTTGGTTATATTGTATTTTATATTCTTTTAATTGTGATTTGAAGTTTAGTATTTATAAATACACTTAATAAAAAATTATGAAAATATATATTTTAAGATACCAAATAGGTTGAGAGAATGAAAAGATTAGGTGAAAACCAAAATTAGAACATTATTTGAGAAAATGATCCTTATTCCAACTAACTTCTATACATAAAATCTATACATCAAAAACAACTCTTACATGATTCTACGTGAATATATATAGCTCTCACATAAAAACGAAAAATGTAGGACATGTTTGATAATATTGTGATTTTTAGTTTCATGGTTTTTTTTTTTAACTTTCAAAGTTATATGATATATATATCATATAATGAATAAAAATTACTCAAAATCACTTTTTCTGATTTTCTATAATAGATTTAATTTTCAAATCAAACTGAAAACTAGAAATATAAATTGATAACGAATGGGCCCATAGCTAGTAATTAAAAAAAATAGTGGTAGTATATATGTATACCAGAAGTTAAAATTAGAGATAATTGGTGACAGATAAGTTATAATTTATTGTTATAGAATTTTAATACATATTGTGTATAATTTTTCATAAAGCATATTTTAAATATTAAAATTTAAATTATACGCAAAAACTATATAAAAAAAAAATCAAACGTAACCAACATTAAAAACAATAGAATAATGTCAATGCTCAATAATATGATAATATATATATCCCCATAATAATATATTGATTGAACCATGTTTGAATTTAAAATACACTAATAATTGTTTAATGAATCAAAATAATACTATAAAGGGCACATTTTCCCGAGTAATATGAAAGGAAGAAATTTTGAGGTGATCTGGTAGTACATAAAGCAAAGTTCAAATAAAAAATTTTGAGGGGTTGTGCATGTATAATGTATCTATATGGTTGAAAAAGAAGGAACTAGGAAGAATCAAATTTCCATTAATAGTGTAGATGGGCCTCAAATGTTTTGTCTTTATTTTAATAGGAGTATATATTACACAAATTATTATTTTGGGTCAAATTAATTGCGCGCGTTTTATCGTGTCCTTTTCTTAGAGGAGGCACGAGTATGATATATCCGTTATCTTTTTCTCCCAAACTCTGATTTGTGCGGGATACTAAGTTGTTGACTATGACCATAACCATGACAAATCATCATTTAAAACCGCTTTATATAGAAGAAAACTGTTTGACATTATGATTTTCAGTTAGAGTATACAACCTCTGTTTTGAGCTTTTTGAGCGAAGTATAACTATTTATAAATAACGGAGGTAGTATAGCTTATCATGAGAACTCCACTGTTAACTTAAAGTTTTGATTGAATTGGTTCCTTAATATGGTATTAGAGCTGATGGTTAAGACTTAATGGCAAAATTTATCACTAAAAAATGAGATGGAAGTACATAAAATCATAAGAGGAAAATTAAGGGCAATGAAATAATAAATTTGATAAATGTTAACAGGAATTTGGAGTGACATTAATGCTATATCGGACACCGTTCTTAGTAGATCTTATGAACAAGAAAGAAGGAAGAATATTGAATCTTGATTCAATAAGTGGTAATGTGTGGAAAGGAATGGACATGCTTATTTTCAATTCTTGGCATTGGTGGACTCATACTGGTCATGATCAGCCGTAAGTTTCTTTCTTCTACTTCCATCTCATTTACACAAATATTGTTATGAGAGATGGTTTTGTTGAGAGATATATTAGATATATGGGCTAAATAGTCCAATTAATACAAATTAAAGAGAAAATAAGAATGTGAGCTTCTTATTTTGAGATCGTCTCTTTAAAATATGGAGCTATAAGTTTGTGAGTGACCGTCTCTAGATATGATAACCTAAAACAAATAGCTCATTATATTATCTGAACACGTATTAGATGAACTATTTAACCTATATATGAAGTGCATCAATTGGTGAGACTGTATCAAACAGTTTGAGTTCGAATTATTCATCAAGAAAAAGAGAGGACTAGGTAAAATTCAAACTCTTAACCTAACCAAAAAGTAGTGCTTATTCATAAATTGCAACAAGACTCGATTCTTCATTAAGGGGCCTTAATAAAAAGTAACTTGCTAATATAAAACATATACTTATTTTTTAAAAAGTAACTTTTTACTCAAGTGTAAAACGAAAATTACATAGTAGAATTATATTAAAGATTTATTTTAAATTTTTTTTTGGGATAAGAAGAATATTTTACGGGCAAAAAGAAAAAATCAATTAATCTTTAATATAGGTGGTGAGAATGAAACCACTATTATAAAAGTGAAAGAAAAAATCTTTTACTACTATATCACCACATAATTTTTAAAAATATTAAAGAGTGTTCGATCAGCTATTTACATTTGTCATTTGTTCTAATGGGTTTGTTATATTATTATTTTGCATATAAATTCACATTTTCTTTTTAAATCTCATTCACAAAATTTAATATGTCTCTACATTTTATTTACACATTTCTTTCATCTATTATTTTTGTCATATTCTTCCATTAATAAATCACTAACACTTAAAATTAGAATCAATGAAGGTACACAATTACATATTTATACATATGAGTAGTCATTGTAGGCATATTTGACAAAACGCAAATATTTTTATGTGAGACAATTTCATTGTGAGACGTGTCTTATATATGGATTGAACAACTCAATTATATAATTATTAGCATATGAATTATTTATTTTGAAGTCATTTCACTAAAAGACTATGTCAGTCCTCGAAAAATCCCTTATTCAACCCATATTATTAGAACTCTCTTACATTTGATTTCACTTCAACCTATTTCAATCCAAAATTTAAAAATCCTTTAAAAAAAAGGGGTGGAATTAGGGTCTCCAATGGACCCTTATGGGCATGGCCCATTTCACATGTACATATGAGTATGTTCCTTTTTGTATTTCAACAAAAAATTATCATCTTTGATTGCTCATACTTTTCCTACCAAAAAGTGATTATTCATCATTGAGCTTATCCAATCTAGTCTAATGAAGCATGTTGTACAATTATGACTTTGGAGTGAGCTAGGGACAAACAATGTGCAATGGTCATACCAAATTGCCAATTCTATGATTGAAAAATCACTAATTCTCTTTTAATATATATACATTTTTAATTGGACTAGTTAATCTAATTAAATTAATTATTTTATTCAAATAAATTCTCAAATGAAATGGTTTCACGTTGACATCATTTTAATTGGGCTAATCCAACATACACTTACAATATTATAAACAGATCAATTAAAAGCTCAAAATAATCACTTACAGTTTTAAAGTGGTGATTCATTATAGCGTAAAACTAATTACTTATAACCTTTAAATGATACTTATAGTCTTAAATTGATCACTTATAAATATGTTAATTCTATAAGACTGTTTTATTGTGAGCTAGTCTCATACAATACGAGCTAAAAAATTCATTTTAGATATATAATACTCATTTTTTTAAGGAAAAATTACCTAGAATAATCCAACCTTTTTATGATTTTCCTACAATAATTCTAGGGGCATTTTCCTAGAATAAATCTAGTACCCGGATGACTTGCTATAATAAGTTTTTTTTAAAAGATAAATTAAAATAAAATGTGGAAAAAATGTTAAAAAAATATTTAAAAATTTTATGTTTTGTTTTGTTCAGAATTTTTTATGTAAATTTTCAAAATTTTTCTCTAATTTTAAATTAATTTTCAATTTTAATTTTTGTTGAATTACCTACTATAGTAAGTCTTTAGATTACCCACGTTTATTTTAGGCAAATATCCCTAAAGTTAAAATTATTTATAATTAATCAATAGATGAAATTATCATAAAAATCATAAAAAGATTGAATTATTCTAAATAAATTTTTATTTAACACAGGTGGGACTACATACAAACTGGGAACAAGCTATATAGAGATATGAATCGTATGGTTGCATATTATAAAGGTCTTACAACTTGGGCCAGATGGGTTCGACTTAATGTTGATCCTTTTAAGACTAAAGTCTTCTTTCTTGGCATTTCTCCTTCTCATGAAGCGTAAGTATTTCTTTTTCTGTTGCAATATTATGGTTATTGAAATTATTTATTATTTGAGATTATTTTATATATTAAGGGTAATGTATAACAAAAAATATAATCAAATGAGATTTTATTTGTATCGTCTAATCACATACTTATATAATAATAATAACTTTTTAAGAATTTTAGTTTTGCATAATTCAATATATAAAAGATTCAAATAATATATTAGTTTGCGTAAAGAGTTAAATAAAGTATCAAGTATAATGGAAGGAAGGATGTATAATAAAATTTCATTTACTCACTTATTACGTCTATATATATATATATATATATATATTTTTTTTTTTTTTCTTTTTTTTTTTTTTTTTTATCTTATATGAAAAAGAAATAAAACATATTTGATACATGACATTTAAGAACGTTGAAAAGTTGGTCAATATTAGTAGTGGCAAAGCTATTAGCGGGTGAAGGTCGGCTACAGTCTAGCCTTAAAAAATCATGAAAATGTGGAATATAAGAGGAATCTGGTCTGCAAAAATAACTCTATACTTGTTAGTCTCGCTGTGTTGTGCATGGGCTATGACAATGGTAAAAAAACAATAACAAAAACAAGTGCAAATAGAACACCAAAAAAAGAGCAAGAAACAATAATGACAAACACACAAGAAATATGAAGTATCTATGGATACCTCCCCCTCAAAACAAGTATCTTATCATTGATATATTCAACAATACATTAATGACTCACAATTCCAATCTTTGAGAACACTCTCTCAAGATAAAGATTGAACCTTTAACTCAATCTCACACAAACACGCAAATACAAAGAGGAAGAACTCTTACGGTGTGAACCCTAGTTTTACTCTCTTGTATATGCCTCTCTAATACCCTAATGATGTTCTAAGACTCCTTATATAGCCCTAAAACATATTAGGGAAACCTAGGACAAAAGGCTTAAAAGCCCCCAAAATCCCGCAATAAAATAGAAATTGACGCTGAAGCTTGCTCGGGTCGAACAGCATAGCTCGACAGGTCGAGCGACTGTCCAATACCTATTGGAATGCTGCTGTTGATCTGCTCGACCGAGCCCCACTTGCTTGACTGGTCGAGCAGTTCGTCTGTGCCTTTGATTTTCGTGTCTTGGCTTCATTAAGACACCCCAAATCATCCACCTTGATCACTTCATCAAGTGATCCAAAACATATACTTCCATACTCCTTTGCACATACAACATCATCCTCAATTGTGCAAGATAAAGCATGGACAACCAAAAGATCGAACCCATCACCAAGGTCATGGGAATTGCTGCTTGACTCAACAGCTGTCATATACTTAACTGATGGAAAATCTGGATTACATCACCAAAAAATCTTGTTTAGATGTTAGTATGAAAATTTTCGACCTCTTGCCTAAAATTCTATCTTCGCCTCTACTATTTAGCAAATATTATTATGAATTTAACTTGACTTGTTTGATCTACATTTATATGTAGTGAACGACCAATAAATAATAACCAATTTTACCACCTCCAATAATCCGTCAAACAATCCAATTAAACTAATGCCAGTGGATTACTATTTTCCGAAATATCTCTTCATGTTTTCAGACACTAAATATCCCGAGCACGAGTCAGTTTTAAGCATACTCGCATTCAAATCCCAACTCAATATTCGAATGAACACCATTATATTCGCGACAACATGCTCACATTTAGAACCTAACTGAACATTCGAATGAACTCTATTATATTCGCGACAATATAATTATTTTAAGTCATCATTAGGATACTCTTTAATAGTTAAAACAATATTTTTCTTCCCTAATTAATGAAAGTCATATACTTGAATCATTAGTCTAATCTTGGTAGATAATTAATGAGCTAAACTAATTGAATTTCATGGTATGAATGCAGAGGAAGTGATTGGAATGAACCATCAAAAACATGCTCAAGTGAGACTGAGCCATTTTCAGGCACAAAATACCCGGCAGGTACCCCACAAGCTAGGACTATAGTGGAGAAAGTACTAAGTAGGATAAAAAATATAGTGTATTGGCTTGATGTCACAATCCTTTCCCAATATAGAATGGATGCACACCCTTCTATTTATAGTGGTCGAGGTAGAGATTGTAGTCATTGGTGTTTGCCTGGATTGCCCGATACTTGGAATCAACTTCTCTATGCTGCTCTCTTCTAATTACACTCTAATTAAAACAAAATCTCTAATTAGAGCATAATTAGTAGGTCAGACGATCATATCGTGAGACGCTCTTCATACATGGGCTGAATAGTCCAACTAATGCAATTATTAACACATAGGCTTCTTGTTTAGAAGTCGTATCATTGAGTGAGAGTCTCTCATAAAAGTAGTTCTAAGTTAATTGTGTATGATTTTGTTTTTATTTGTTATTTTAATTAATTCGGTTGAAAGTGAAAGTAGACCTATGCAACGGGGCAGAGTAGATTCTTTAGGTCCTTATTTGATCTTTCATTACCTTTCAAGTGTAAATTAATTTAACTTTGGTAAAAAACTTGAAACATCGTAGAAATATTATTGCTAGTTTACAAATTATGATGCAACTTTATATATATATATATATATATATATATATATATATATATATATATATATATATATATATATATATATATATTTGTAGAATTGTAACTTGGTCTTATACACTACTATAGTTGATATAAAATTTTAACTTTGTAGTTTGTAACATTATTTATATGAAATTTCCTTTATGATAAATGATTAATTTGAAAAAGAGAAATTAAAAGAGTATAAAACGAAAATGTAAAACAATTCATATATTAACACTTCTCCAATAATCTAATTGTACTACAATATATGCTAATACTGCTATATTCAATTGAGATTGCTATAATTATTTTTCGTATGTGAGAGTTTTTTGGTACAATTATAATTTATAACTATTTCAAGAAGACGGTGAATATATATTTTGTATTAAAATTGAGCTACTCTTTGACCATGAAGAAAAAAGAATAATCTATTCTTTTAGTTTTAGGCTGCCTCACCAAGTCCCAATGATATTTTTTTAACAATCCGAGTAACAAGTTGTTTCATATTGATGTGCAAATTTTACTTAACCGCAAGCGCACTATGTATATGTAGTTGCGGGTCGAACACAAGGAAGCTAGTGTAAGAAACTTGCTAATTTCCATTAATTATATTGCATAAAGAGAAAAATGTTTGGTTGGTTGTTTAACTAACAAACTACAAATGCAATAAGAAATATGGATTAAACTATATGATGAAGAGATCTAGAGTATCGGAAATCTCCTAAAGTCTTTTATGATCAAATTATCATTAGTGTCTATGAGATGTCGGATAAATTACGTGGTTAAACATGATCTTGTTAATCTCAAACTCTCGCTCTATTGATTAACTATTAGATTTAGACCTACTAATTCAATTCTCACAAGCTAGTTTTATTGAATGAATTAACAAGAATTTAACTAAAATTTACCCTAAAACAAAGTCAATCCCAATCTCACACGCTACTATTGACTAGTCCGACAAAGCGTATTTAATTTAGGGTTATTTGCACAATTTAACCACTTTAATCCTAGACACTTTCAATAATCAAATCATACTTAACTTATAGGTTCAAACCCTAACTCTAGAAAATAGATCGACTCACTAATCATGGTAAAAGCAATAAACACAAATCCTAAGATGATACTAGACATGGATAAAAATGAAATTAATGACAAATTCAAGAGAAGCAATAATTAGATATCAAGAACACAACAATTAATCAAAGACCAATAAATGAAGAACAATAACTAGTTTTAATAAATGACAATCCCTAGGAAAAACAATTAAAATTTGACAAGGAAAGATTAAACTAATACAAATTTGATAAAGAAAGATTAAACTACTAATAAGAAAGTAAATTAAAGACAAGAAATTAAAAGCTTACAAGAATTAAAAATGGTGTTGAATGGAGAAAGATGAAGGAAGAAGAAGGAGAAGAGGGTTTTAGTCTCCCCTCCTTGTGCTCCTCAAAGGAGGCTCAACCTAAATGCCCCTCATAAACCACTAAATAGACCCTAAGAAGTTAATTAAAATAAAGATAAAATAAAATAATACACAATTAAAGTGACGAAAAAGCTTCCGGAATCTAGAAGAAAAAGCCTAGTTGGCGTTCACATCTAGGCAAGGAAGCCGAGTCGGCGTTTTGGCTGACAATTTTAGCAAACTTCAAACGGTTGTCATTTCTTGTTTGATTATCGGAGTTGGGCATATAATATACAGTTGGAAAGCTCTTGAAGTCTAGTTTTGGATGCCGCAAACCTTGCATCAATGATATCTTCCTATCAAAAGTTATATATCAAATTTCACCTTAAAACTTTCGCATTATAATCACTCTTCTACTTTTTTGCTCATTTTCTTTGAAGAACATATTCACCCGAGCTAAAATCTCCTTAGTAAACTCCGTCATCATTAAAATGAGAATTATGCTTAAAACAGTCAAAACCACTCAAAATCAACATGAATAACCAAAACGAGTAAAGTAGCATAAATCCTTAAAATAAGCACGAAATTACTAACAACGACCATCATTAAGGAGTATAAAATGATATAAATAAGTGCAAATATTTGCACTTATCACATATATTAGCCTGTATTTCATGAGAATATTAAGCGAACAATTAAAGTAATTCATATATTAACAACCTTAATATTTCTTAGCTAATAAGATGATAGTATAAAAATATAAATCGCAAAATATATCTGAAGTATAATTGTTGAGCTTATAGTTATTAAAATATAATCGCAAATTCTTGTATGAGATAGTCTCACTATGAGACGTGTCCCATACTTGGATTAAATAGCCCAATAATAAAAACTTTTAACATAATAAATCTTTTGTATGGACACGTCTCATAGTGAGACGATCTCATACAAGAGGGGTTGTAATATAATTTAAGATAACTACAAAACAATTTCACCAAGGCTTATATATAACCGTCGTCTCACCATGAGACGAACCCATATCTCTAATTGATCACTTTAAGGTTATAATTAATCAAACTAAGATTATTAAAAGTCATCAATTCAAAATTATAAGTAATCACTTTAAGGTTATAAATGATCGTTTTAAAACAATAAGTGTACATTATACCAATTCAATAAAGATGGTCTCATTTGATACCATGCCATTTGAAAATTTGTGAGACAATTTATGTTAACTATGAAAGTGATTTTCGTTTTTAATGTTATCCATTTATGTTACTATTAATATTCTTTTTACTATAAGGTAAACCGAAGAAGAGGAAGATAGGAGAGAATCGAGCCTATAATATATATATATATATAAGAAAAGTAACCATTATTCTAACTGAAACAAGATCCACAAACTAAATGGTTGAAGCTTCAAGCTATATTACATATTATATTATATATTTATGAGGAATTCCACATTATAGCATCCAGTTTTCATGAAACGCCAGCGGTAGCACTTTTGTAAGATTTTCCACATGGTAGCAGCCAGTTTATGCACTATTTAACTGTCGTAGCATTTTCCGTTAAATTCTTGTTAATTTCCGTTTAGTTCATCATTTTGTAACATTTTTCCACATAGTAGCATCCAATTTTTGCGCTCAAATGTTTAATTCACTATTTTATCGTTTAATTCACCGATTAATTTATCAATGCCCTTAAATGTTGTAACAATAAGTAGATATGTATAAGTGCTTGGAATGCACTTTTTGAACTTATGAAATGTACCTTTTGAGCTTATAAAATGCGTCTTTTGAATCATTTATTAGTGTTTGTAATGCATTTTTTGAAATTTATAATGCCAATAATTTGAATGAAAATAAAATTGTTACAACATGTAAGGGCTTTAGTAAATTAAACGGTGAATTGAACGTTAAATGGTGAATTAAACATTGGAGAGCAAAAATTGAATGCTACAATGTGAAAAAATCTTACAAGATGATGAATTTAACAGAAATTAACAAGAATTTAACAGAAAATGCTACGGTAGTTAAATAGTGCATAAACTAAATGCTTGAAAAATCTTACAAAAATATTACCATTAGCGTTTCATGAAAAATAAATGCTACCATATGGAATTTTCCTATACCCACAACAAACCTTTTGCGAAGATAGATGAAATTCAAATTTATGACTAGTAATACACCAAAATTAGCCATACGAATGCCAGATGTTGCACTCTCAAGAACTGCATAAAACCGCACGTGGCAGTGTGATACTATAAAATTCTGTATGACTCTAACTTGGAAGTATACCAGATAAAGGTATTTAGTCGGGTCATCGAATTTCGTGTTTAGGATTGGTTTAAAATCGAGTTTTGTTTTCATATTGATTCTTATATTATTTTAAATCCATTTTCAAGTCAAATTAAGTCAAATAGATTTTAAAATCGGGTAAATATTATATCATCAAATCGTTTTAAACCCAAAATACATGGTAACCTATGCCAAAACTAGGATCATTTGAATCCTTTTAAAGGACACATGTTTAACAATCTATCCTACTTAGTCACCTCTTCATTCTTCCCCTTTTCACCACATGGCATATGTAAGACTTCCTTCACCCCTTTCTCACTTCCATTATCTATCTTGATCATCTCAAACCGCTCAACCAAATCATATATATTTATATTCACCCAACAATCAAATTTATTCATTCATTTTATTTCATCAAAATCAAAATATATCAATTAAAAGTAAAACATACGAAAAAAAGGGTTTTAGAATGGCTTCACAACAAGAGAGGAGAAGAGAGAATACAACCCAAGAGAGGAATGTGAATGTAGAGAAAGATCTTGTGCCTAAAAGAGCTACTCAATTTGAAGAGCTTGCTTCTAAGGTAGCTGATTCTGCTGTTGCTGCTGCTGCTTCTGTTGATGCTGATAGAAAAAGTGGCGGGGCTCGAAGCGCGACGGTGGTTATTGGTGTGGGTCAGGCTGGTGGTGGTCATGAAGGGAGGGATGATGCACATTTTGAGTCTCTTTCTGATAAGGTCGGGGTGACGGGCCAGGGTGGAGCGAGCCGGGTGCAACAAGGTGAAAGGCATACGAGCCATGGAACGGGGCAGGGGCAGGCGCAGCGAGGAGGGGGGAGGGATACGAGCCATGGAGTGTGGAAACCTACGCTGGCGCAGGCGAAATCACAAGCGCAAGGGCAAGGGCAAGGACAAGGAGGAAGAGGCATGGAAAGAAGTCATGGTGAACAAGAGAAGACAGCGATGCCGTCGTTGGAGGAGATGACTAATTATAGACAAACTGCTCAACAAAACTCCATTGATGCTATTCAATCTGCTCAACAAAGGTGTGTAGCTTACATTTCTTTTAATACAAATTCTGGTATGAGACGTTTTCACCTGAGACATGTTTGATACGGTTAATACGGTTAAAATAACTCAATAATAGAAACTTTTAGCGTACAACCTTTTTGTTTTAAGGTCATATGATCATGAGACGGTTTCGTATAAGACGGGTTGTTCTTTTAAATATATGAATAAATTTATGAATTGACCCAAAATATTTCATGATCTGAACCATGAAAAAAAACGAAAAACAAATGCAAAACCAGAAAAAAACGAAAAACAAATGCAAAACCAGAAAAAAAGGAAAAAAAAAAAAAGCAAAACCAGAGGGTTTGAGGGTTTGAGCATGTTCGACCGCATAGGCAGTATATGTTTAAGTTTAAGTTTTCAAAAGTACAAAGTACTTAGAAAAATATCAATATTTTTCAAAATTGCACGATATTTTAAAGAACTTTAAAAAAAAACGTGGGGAGTTTTGAACTTATAGTTAAACTAGTACTATTATTATGCTTTCCTTTAGTTAATAGTAATTAACTTGTTATTTATAAAAAAGTTGTTAAAATTATGAGTATAATTGAGCTGATTATAATAATTAAGAAGTTAATCATATGATAAGGATGTAATACATAATCGTTAACATTTAGGTTTATGATGGTAAAATAGGTATGACAAAGCTAAACAACAGGGAGCAAGTACTGGTTGGGAAACCAAAGAAAAGGTTGGAGGAATAGGACAAAATCAGCAAGAACATAAATTAGGAGGCCAAGAAAGAAGCCATGGTGCAGGAGGACAGCAAGGACCTACTTCTGTAGGGAAATTTGAGATGAAAGGAGAACATAAGGGTATGCAGGACACTTTGGGTAAACAAGGGGGACAACATCATCAACAAGATAGGCCGTTGACGGAACAAGTTTCTACTTATAGACAAACCACTCAAAAGGACTCCCTTGATGCCCAAGAGTCCACGGAAGCAAGGTATACGATGCCCGAGTAGTGTTATGGTTGGCCGCATTTTCTCATTGATAGGTCTGTTTAAAACAGACCCGATGAACTGATGTGAAACATACTTGACCTAAAATCTACCCGATAACCCACGAATTGATTTGAAACATACGACCCAAAATCTTCCCACTGATCCAAAATTTACCCGATAACCTGAAGGAACACCTCTGATCATGGATTTGATGATTATTATTATGGTTATCCGTGTTTTTTATCATTGATAGAGATGTTCAAAACAGATCCGACGAACTGACGTGAAATGTGAAATCTACCCGAGGAACACTTCTAATCATTGGTTTGATGATTATAATTATGGCTGTTCGTGTTTCGTGTTCATCATTGATAGAGATGTTCAAAACAAACCTGAACTGATGTGAAACATACCTGATCTGAAATCTACTCGATAAAGAACACCTCTGATCATTGATTTATTGATTTGATGATAATTGCGGGCTTGGTTTGCTGTTTTACAGGTACAACAAAGCAAAAGAAGAGGCGGCGAATGCAGCATGGGAAGCGAAAGAAGCAGCAAAACATGGCTTAGGAGCAGCAGCAGCTAAGACGTATGAACTGGGCCTTACGGCCAAGGAGAGAGCCAGTGCTGGAGTTGGGGCAACGACCCAATACATATCAGAGAAGTCACGTCCGATGGCTGAAACAGCGTCTGAGACTGCGCAACAAGCCAAAGAAGCGCTGTCATCTGCTGGCCAAAAGTCTGTGGAATACACAAAAGAGACAGCAAAACAGACAGCCGAGTATGCTGGCGAAAAGGCGGTGCAAGCCAAAGACACCACTGTGAGCACCACAAAGAGTGTAGCCGGCTACGTGGGACAGAAGGCTGTTGCGGTGGGTAAAACTGCGGCCGGGTTAGCAGGGAAGGTAGCCGAAGAGGTGAAAGATCAAGCTGTCGTCGCTGGGTGGGGGGCGGCCCATCTCACGTCAGAGGTTGCGGTTGGCGCTACGAAGAAAGCAGGAGGAGTGTTGGGGATGGCTAAGGATGTGGTTGCGAGCGCTGCTCATAAAGCGACCGAGCTGGCTGAGGTTCCGGTGGTTATGGCACGAGACGCAGCTGTTGACACTGGAGAAAAGCTTGCGGATTATACGGCTAGAAAGAAAATGGAGGCTGAAAGATACCGAGAAGAGAAACATGTGCAGTATGATACGGTATAGCTACCGCCTGAACAGTTTTAGGTATTACCCGTTTTGTCCCTTCGAGTCTCTAATTGCTTTGATTTATGTGCAGGGCGAGTATGGAGAGAATCAGCCAACAGCAGGTGAAGGGGTTGTAGAGAAGTTGAAGGAGAGTTTGCCGGGCGGACGAACTACACAGACGCAAGGTAGCGATAGAACGGGAGAGGGGACTCGAACAGGCGAGATGATGGAAAAAGGAGGAAGTGTGTTAGGAGCGATAGGCGAAACGGTTGTGGAGATAGCTCAGAGCACGGCAAATCTGCCGTCTAAAATCCAGGAAGGAGCCGGGAAACTTACTGACAAAGGAAGGGAAATGATGGGGAGTATGCCTAGTGGGGGAGAAGTCGTGGGGAATTTACAGAAGGGAACGGAAACGCTCAAACAGAAAACTATGAACACGATGGCAGAAGGGGCGGAGACGGGGGAGATAATGATCGAGAAAGGAGAAGGTGTGCTCGGAGCGATTGGCGAAACAATAGTCGAGATTGCGCAACACACGACTAATCTCGTTGCCGGGCCTGGACAGGGGCAAGCGGGCCCGAGGCCGCAAGATGAAGTAAAGGAGAAGGTAGAACTTAAAGGTAGCAGCAATGTTTATGGTTAATGGTAGACTTCATATGTTTTACGGTGGTTTTTGGCAAGTAAAGTTTGAGGTGAAGTGTGAAGTAGTTTGCAGTTAATAAATGTTTAATATTTTGGTTGTGTATGTGAATGTATTCTAGTTTTTAGCACATGTATTTGTAAGGTTTTGTGTACCTCAAACTCTCTCTTTGGTGTTCATATAAGTTGGGAAACTCTTTTTACCTTCCAACTTCTACATATTTGAATTTTCGTGATCTATAATTAATTTTAGTTTCCAAAAATGATCTATAGTAATTTCAATATTTATCAAATGGCTTTTGACTGAAATTGTTAACTTATATTTGTCGATAGGAGTATTTGGTTTGTCAACAAAAGGAGGATGAATAGTCAATTCAATCCTAGGTGTGTGTATATGTATTCTATACTCTATCCTATTCACGTTCAAACAAGATCTTATTTAATTTATTTTTAATGTAAATTGATCTTATTTAATTTATTTTTAATTTATTTTTAACGTAAATTTTATTAATATTAATATAGAACAATAATTAATTAGATCTTATTTAATGTATTTTTAACGTAAATTTTATTAATATTAATATAGAACAATAATTAGTAGAATACATAAGTGTTAGTCATTTATAAAGCATCAAAGAAATTGATCCTCAATGGAAACAACATAGAAATTCCTAACCATTCTATTCTAATCAAATAATTTGAAGGTGTTTATTCTAATCAAATCATTTGGGGTGTTTTGGCACAAGCAATTGGAACTTATGAGATTTTAAGATGAGACTTTTAAGATCAGATTTTGAAGATATAAAAGTCTTATTTCTTATTTAGCATATTAGGGACGTGGAAGAAATAAATGAAAATAAAAGTCTCACTAATTATCACCCTTCCCTCGAGACTTAATTTTTAGAGACTTTTGAATTTTTTATACCTATTTTCTATTCCTATTCCCTTTAAATAAACAAGTACTTCAATTTTTTTGGAACAAAGTCTCATTCCCTTCTGCAAATCCTATGTGCCAAACAACCCCTTGGTGTTTTATATATTTCTTAAATATTTTTAATTGTTCTTGATTAAAAATTATAAAATATTAATAGAATCTTACATTGAGATGCATTAAACAAGATCTCACTTATTCATGTTCTAACTTATAAGTAGATTGAGAATAAAATACAAGCTAAAATTAATCGGCTAATAATGCCAAAAAAAAAAGATATAATGATCAAAATGGAACAAAGTATAAAAAAAGGGAAAACAAGTCTTGAAAGATTAAACAAATAAGGTTGCTCGATCATGCAACCAAACCCAATAAGTTGATTAAAAATTTCAACACAATAATAATAGAATATGTAGAAGCAAAAGCTAGAAGACGGACAAATAAGGTACTCCATAATTCATCTCATCAAGCTCACATGATCCATCATGTTCTAATTATAATTAGGCTAAACATCCACATCAAGCTTTTCTAAATGATTGCCTGGCTGTGAAGGGAAATACCCCCTTAAAACATTAAAATATCCATTTTAGTTATTAAAAATCATCAGACCATCTCATTCAATGGGTATTTGGCAAAATAACTTATTGTGCAATTTTAGTTTATTATGATATAAGTAGAGGATTGAGTAGCCAAACCAGTCAACACTAACGTTTGGTAAATTAGTTGGTTGAAACAACTTATTAATATGAATAAACTGTTTTTAAACAAGTTGCTCATAGCAGCGAATTCAAAATTAACTAGTAAACCAGTTAATAAAATCAGCTGAGCAATCAGCTATCAGTTACAAATTATCAGCTGTTTGTAAAACACTCCCAATAATTACTAAATCGAATATAGAAATTAATCTGATTCTATAATTTTGGTAGCATTTTTCATGGGATCTTTTATAAAAGAAATAGTAGTACTCCTTCAATCCTTAAATTTCCTACATGATCGCGTCTAAAAAACTTCCATTTCAATTTATATAATATAACAAATTTATAGAAATAGACAGTAAGCTAAAACAAACGAGTCATTACATGATGTCAGACCCACCAACTCTAAATGTAAATCGATTCGACTCGACTCACCCCTTGACCCCTAGCCCCACATTGAACATGTCTAGTTTCCCAAGTTCCTAACTAACGAGTTTAAACCAATTCTAATCCAAATAGTTTACTTATCTCTCAATCACATTAAAAATTGATTTTCAACCATACAGAAAACACATAAATATCTAAAAAAAAATATACTAATCATATACTCTCTTCGTTACAATTAGTTAGTTACGTTTTAATCAAAATTCCAAAAGCTTTTAACTCGAAGTATAACAAACAATATCACACGAAAATAAGTAATGATCAATTTATTGCAATAACAATAAATCCATTATATAAAATTAAGACAACATACAAATTTTGTGAAAGAAATCCCATAAATACAACTAAAAAGACCAACCCATGATTATTAATAAACAACAATTATTACACAAACCCCAAAATCAAATTATTGAAATTTACAAGAAATACAAAAAGAAATAATCAAAAAAATCAAAATTAGCAAGGGATCTTAGAAGTAAACCATTCCATGACATGAATAGGAGCTTTGATAAGTTCAAGTGCAAGCTCCACTAATACAGTCACACATAAACAACATGGACATATGCAACTTAATGTCAATCTGCAATAAAACAAATTTATACAAAAATTTAAAACAAGAATTAGTCATATTAATTAGGGTAAATTATAAAAATGAACACACCTTTGCTCAAAACGCTAAAAATAAATCTAATTATTGATTATTTTTTAAAAAAATTTAAATTAGTATAAAAATGAGTTTATTTAACAATAAAGGAGAGATTTAATAAGAAGGGTGTTCAAAATAAGAAAAATAAGATGAATTCTAAAAATCTAAGGTTACGATCAAGCTACACAGAAAAGATAATATTTCATAAATCTGAATTTTTATCTTTCTCATTTTAAAATCCTCTTATTTAATTTAACAATAAAAGTGAGTGTATTTTCGACAGATTAAGCAAACATTAGTTGATTATTGACAATTTATCCAATTAATTAAATAATAATAATAATAATAATTGAAATTAGTGATGTAAAAGGGAATTAATTGGAAGGGGAAAAACTTACCCGACGATCCAAACGATGACGCCAACAATGGAGACGAGAAGACATAAGAAGGCGAAAGGAAGGCCTAAAAGAAAACCAATTGGTCTGCAATCTCCGTCGCAGCACATGGTTGATGGATAAAGCTCAAAAGCGTCGAAAATTGAAGTGTTTGAGATTTTGTTCTGCCGGCTTTTTGGGGCTTGCTTATGAAGGGAGTTGGGACTTGGGAATTGGGAGTAAAGCGTTGATTGAACTCTTTAAAAAAAATAATAATTTAAAGTATTTGTTTTTAGGAACCGTCATGTCTTAGTTAGAGAGTAAGTTTTACTTTTTGAAAAATGTTTAAGATTTGATTTTTACCTATCTATAATAAAATAAAATAAAAATACAATTGATTTTTATCATTGAAAATGCAATATTTAAGTTTTCAATGTTAGAGATTTATGAGATTTATCAGATATGTTACATTTTAAATGGGACTGAAAGAAGAGTACATGAGTAAGGGGATTTGGTTTTTTTTATAGGTGACGTGATTGACAAATTATGTTTGACAAATGATTAAGGAATACGTATTACAACTAGATTCCGCAATTGTTATTTAATTATTATTTTTAGGGAATAATTTTTTATTTGGGTTAAGTTAGAGAACCTCTAGGAGGGTAGATGAGAATCTCAAATTTAATTATTATGGATTTTATTCTCATCTTATTTTGGTATGTTTTTACATTGTGTTTGAATAGCAAATTAGAAGGAAAAATAAACTAAGAGAAGGAAAAGGGTAGTAAGGGAAAAACAAAGAAGGGGTAAGAAGAGAAAATACATCTTATTTAGAAGAGAAAGGAGGAAAAAAAAATGAGTATTTTTCCTCAAATTTTCCACTTAAGGAAATTGCGTTCTCAATAGAATTTGACCAACTTGTCTATATTGTTTCTTTAAATTTCTCAACTCTAGATCCCTCTTTCTTTTGTTATCCAAATAAAGAATTCTATATCCTTTCATATCACACTTTTTCTTTTTCCTTGATTCTCTCTATCTAAACATTATGTCAAAGTTTTTTTTTGCATTAAGTTTGATCATGTTGAATCAAGCTAAATATGACTGAATTACTAGAGGTATACATTTAGTCTTTCCAACGAATTTTATTTATAATACCTCACGATAAGTAGATTTCGGATTTTATTTATCAAAATTATGTGATACTTTCAAATTCTATGTCATATTACTAGAATAATAAATGCAAGATACTTTAACTACACAAACACCGTATTAGAGTTAGTCAGATCATATTTAGATTCGAATAAGTCAAGTACAAATTGAACTGCTCCACTATACCCACAAGTGATTCATATTCCATTGTCCATATGACTAATTTCATTTTACTAAGTGCATTCTAGGCACATTTTCATCTTTATGCCCCAACAATCAAACTAACAAATCCCTAAGGATGTGCACCATGTGCTTGAAAACACCATGACCCATCAAAGAACATCATAAGGAACGTTCATATTGAATAATTGTATAACGTAGCATTCTACATAAACTCCTACGAGTCCTATTCGGTTTGCCTCTGTGCATCCGGATCCTCCAACCTCCGACATGTCCCAGACATATATAAATCGAGATTTTTACAAGGCGACCTACCGGGTAGCATCATTAGACACAGACGCACTATGGCTTCGAGTTATAGCATCTCCAATTTACAACTGCTAATTATACCCATCACCTAGTATGCTCGCCTGAATTAGCATTCTCGTTTTCCATCTCAATAATATGAGCGAGCCTTTCATAAACCTATCAAGATTTTGGAACAGATGAACTAAACTCAAACTGTAACATTTGTTTGATTGAAAATGCCAACCACATTATTGATCGGTGTAAATTACAAACAAATAACGCACCTGAGACAGCTGCCCCTTGCTTTGATTATCGGTTGAAGATGCATCATACCTGGAAAACGGAGGCAAATATTCAGTCTACAAATTGATAATGCCAAAGAAGCGGTAATGAGCTTGAATAACTCGACGTTTGATATTTAGAACCGCAAGCACTTGAGTAGTACGGAGTTTAATAACTAGACTTTACACATGTAGAGTAACTAAAAATGTACTCGTGCTTATCTACACGCAACAAGATCCACCTTGAAAGAGCACTAAATTTTTATCAAAGTGTAAATTTTCCAAAACAAGTACTAAGGACTAAGGCAACACGAAGAGTTGAAATAAGGTTATGTGTACATGGCCTGATGTCCTAAAATCTGTATCGAGAAGCACTTATTCAGGCAACTTCAAACTGTATCTTTCAGTATTCCGAGGCCTCAAATAGATGATGATATGCATATACTCCTAGGAATCAGTATACCAAATGCAGGGAACAGAAAAGGAAAATTACCCCAGTAGACAATGGATAAAGGAAATCAAGTAATAGATAAGAAGATTAATGATGGTTGGCGACTTGGTTGTACACTTACGAGCTTAGTGGGTATTGGGACGGGTTGGAAGATAAAAGGTGTGCTGTCACTGATAAGGGCTGCTCGCCCGAGTGAGTTAGTGCTTGCCTGAGCAGCAAAGGATGCAAAGATTCTGCCTGCTGCTCGAAGGTGTTCTCACCCGAGCTAAAAATGTGCTTCCCCAAGCACTTTATGGCTAGTTATGTTACTTGGACTCAGGTACTGATGTCGGATACTGGTACGTGTCCAAGTGTCGGATACATCTAATAATTCAATCAAAAGCCTAAAATGAAGTGTCTAAGTGTCATACCAATGTCCGAGTATCAAGGATCGGACACAAATACGTGAAGCAAAATGAAGAGTCCGATTAACATAGATGATGGCTAGGCAGGTCTCTGTCTCTCTTGTCTAGGCATTGTGCACAAGGGTTCAAGCATAACACTTTCCCACGCTTCCTCACATACATCTCCATGCTTGACACTAACTTAACAAGGTTTCTCGAGTAGTCTTCTCCATCATTTCACTACCCTAAGCGCACACTTCTCCACACCAAATACTCCAAAGCTACAAGAACAAGACTAGGCCGAAAATTACCCAACGACAAAGGTTAGCTCAAGGCATGCCAAACTCAACATGTACAAACAAATCAATTGCATTTGTACCACCAGCGGCCTAATTGGATAGTACGTAAGGCTAAAACTTGACATACCAATGTCGGGGCAGGCCAGCCTCGTCTCGAGCTGTATAATTGAAAGGTCCTTTTACTTCTATGTCATACTCCTTTAACAAGTCTGCATCACAATTCAAAAGTCAGTACTATAAGCGAATGAGGAAAACAGAGCGTTTTTAAATCCAAACGGATGAGAGAAACTTATAATGTACTTCATTTATGAGAATCAAATTGATACCTTTGAAAGCAGAACATGGGACCCGCCCCATTTTTTGACAAACTGCAATAAACCAGTAGACACCAACAGCAACATGCGCAACCTCTTCATCGGCAATTTTAGCCACTATACCTGAAGTCCTTTTATCTCCAAAACCAATCATCTTTTTCACAAGTCTTGGTCCTGCATCAAGTCCCCTAGCCTCCTAATGTAAAAATACACATTTGGGTTACGTCTTCCATCCCAAATTAGTTGATGACTTGATGTATTCGGGATATATATATATATGTATATATATATATATATATATATATATATGTATATATATATATATATATATATATATATATGTATATATATATATATATATATATATACGCATGTGCAACAGTAATGAAAGTTTGATCGTAGAAAGGTTTTTTGGTCCACAATTTTCCATTACCATGTGATACCACATGTTTAAGGGGTAAAACATTGAAATGAATTTTACGAAGAAAAAGAGGTTGTTGAAGGAGAATAAGTATGATCATTAAGTTTGTCAAGATATATTCTTACCAAAATAACACTAACATTTCATTAACATTCACACCATTTAGTACCGAATACCAAACAGGTCGTAATAGTTGGATCAGATTTGATTCATTCTACAGAAAGGGCTGATTTGCAGCTGATTTTTCAAACCAAATTTTTAAACTTAAAAGATTTCCATAGACTATGAATAAACCATTTTAACACTAGATGAGATGTCTATCATTTAATTACCTGGACAAGCGGAATTGCAGCCAATCGTGCAGATACATTGAAAGACGACTTGTCAGCCTCTCTCCAGAGCAGATTATGAGCAGGCATATCTCCATATCTGCTTACAGCAGAATCAGGAAAACTAAATGTCTATCATTCAATATATGGGTGTCAAGGAACCAATTCAACCAAAAGCTTAAGCTGATGGTTGAGGCCCCAGGATATGTTATATACTCTAACACGCCCCCTCACACGAGAGCCCTTTGGGCTAGAAGTGTGGATGCAACACATGTTCTCCTCATACATGGTGCTCAATATTCCACTTTGAATGAGGGGTGGTTGAGATTCGAACCCGTGACCTTTTGTCACATTGGCTCTGATACCATGTTAAATTAGGCTGGACTTATTGTGAATGCCAGCATATTAACGGGAAGACACAAGTGCACACACTTCATAAGCTAAGGAGATATATACCATCCCAAAACCATATGGCAATGGGAAGAAGGTCTCTAATAGCTTATAAAGCGTGCACACCATTTTCAATTTATCGATGTGGGATAACTCATCCCAACACCCCCTCACATGCGAACCCCCGTCAAGTTCGCATGTGGGAGTAATCAATTAGGGTAGGAACGCCATTCTTTTCGAACCTACCATTTTTAAATTGTTGATCGAACCATCGGCTCTGATACCATGTCAAGGAACCAATTCAACCAAAAGCTTAAGCTGATGGTTGAGGCCCCAGGATATGTTATATACTCTAACAATGGGTAGTACTAATAGAAGGAAATAGATACATCTCCATAGCTTAATGGAAGATAAAGTATGATGGGCATTAATTACTGGAAGCCAAGTTCTGATAATCGTTGTGAACACCAAGAAAAATGCCGACTCTCATCATCAGCGACATGAGCAAAATCAGCAAAGAAACCTTCTCCAAGCATATCCTGATAGGGTGAAAAGCGAACAACTGTATCCCAAGCCAAATCAATGGCATTAAGCTCTACATGAGCAAGGTTATGAAGCATATATGCATTGAGAGGTAAGCCAGATTCTTTAGGAGGTGGGATATCCTTTGGAGGTACCTTCATTTGGAAGAATATAGCTGGCTATATTATAAGATGTAAAGTGGGAATAGATAACAAGCATTACAACGAAGAAATTATATGTCATCCACAGAATCCATGAACTCATCACAAACAAGGAGCAACATTCACGCACTCCCTCCGTCTATATAAGATTGGTCCGCTAGGCCAAAGTTGCTTTTTAACAAAACATAGCACATGGTTTTGTGGAGAGAATTTATAAAATCGGTAAGTTACATATTGGAGGTAATGGAGAAAAATCACATGGACAACAATATTTGGTTTCAAATCATAATGAATTATATTTAAATGATTCATTAAATCATGATCACTTTTTATTTAGCTAACATTGAAGATATGTTTGCTAATTGCTAGCAAGGGTCAATTCAAATTAACCTCTTTGTTATCACTAACAAGGTTATGGTTGTCATCACTACAAAGATAAAGTTGTGTAAATCTGACCCCTCCAAATCTTGCCTAGCGGTTGTTTATATAAAAAGACGCTTATAACTAGGCATATATGGAGTATTCATTTTCTTAAAGCTTATTGTAACACTGAGAATTCACCCTCCCAAAACAAAAAACTCAAAAGATGATGCAAATATAAGTTAATACTAGTGCCATGTGAATTGCATGTTTAGCTTAAAACTGCATTCCATTGTTTCAGTTTTTGTTCATCATTATCACTTTATGTGTGATCTTTACCTTAACTTTTGAGAAATTGTTCAGAGCATAAGAAATCAATTACAACATATATTGCTAATTTTCTATAGAGGTAAGGCAATCTAATAAACTGATCTATAACAGTTTTATCAGCAAAATGTAACCTTCCTAAGTGGTTTGTGTAAAGGTCGATCACAACCCACCCTCAATAAAGAGTGAAATCATAGTATATAAGAGGAATTAAACATAAAGTATTCAAACTCTACATTCAAGTCACAATATTTGATGACTATTCAAAATTCAAACACCACCTTTATTTCGATGGGCCAAAGTTATATAGTTCTTTGATTTTGGATTACAATGGAATATAGTAAAATAACTCGCACTTCTCATTTATGAACTGCACATAGTATTTGCTAGCAACGATCAATTGGAAACACCTCAGGGTCCGTTTGGTAGTGGTAATAAACTGTGGTAATGGGAATGAAACAAGTTTAATTTTGGTTGCAAAATCTCTTGGCTACCTTAATGGCCATGCTTGTCCGACCTCGATCATCTCATTTTTTTTCATAAAATTCATTCCAATACATTACCACTGGGAGAGGTGGTATTAGGTGATAATGAAAATTTATATATAACAAAATTTTTTTGTGTCAAATTTTCATCTAACATGGAAATAACATAGAACTTTTGATAAAAGTATCAATCATTCCCATCACCACCATTTAGTACCATCAACCAAACGGACCGACAGGGTAATGTTGCGTACACTAGACCACCCAAACCCCACCCTAAGTAGAAGCCACCAAATCACGTTGGGATAGTGATATTTATATTTGTAAACTCCCAAAAATTGTTTATCCCCTCACCTAAAAATCATTTTTGTGACAACACAAAAATTCTTCGCCCCCTCCCAACCCAAAATCCTGGCTCGCCTTTGTTCATAAGCCACTTAAAGCATTTTAAAAACTCGTTTAGTTGTCATTGAAATTAAATTCAACTTGGGCTTTATAATTGATGGAAAATTACTTTCATTGCTAATTTCCTAGAAATCCAATATACTACTCGAAAGTTAACACGAGAATTTGTAATTAGACATTCATACACTTCATATGAATTTCTATTTGTACATTAGGCCACTTCTTAAGCATTTCAAGGATAGTTCCCGACCAAACAACATCAAATACTACCCAGAAAAAACAATGAATAATTCAACAAATAAACTGGGTAAACACAGAAAAAGAAGTACCAGCTGGGGTTTACTTGGGCGGGCAGGACGAGAAGGCGGGTCAAAAACCCCAATAGGAAGTTTTTCTAAACGCCATTTAGAATAAGCAAAATGGGAAATCTGGGATTTCGCAAGAGGATCACTAGTGGAAAGAACTAAAGCACCAAGTTCAGCTAAAGATGAACAAGACCCATTTGGAATTTCAACTTGTTCATGCTTCAATGGAGGTTCTGGGCCTCTTATTCCCCATGTTCGATTCTGGTTGACTGAACTTTCTCTCCATTGTTGTAAGCCTGACCATTGGCAATGAAGTGGAGGATTTGAAGAGTATAATCTGGGTTTGAATGTAGGAATAAGGAAGAGATTTGGGTACCTGATTTTGGTGACGAAGAGCATCATATGAGTCTTGTTTTTATGTGGGACTTGTACGTTTGTTGATAGACCTTAAACCCAACGAAAGCCTCAAGGGTTCGAACTTCGGAGGTTGGATTATAACTCGTCAATTGACTAAAATTTATTAATATCAATAAAAAATTACTATCTGAGTTGATATTATTTAAATTTGTTCAACAGTCACACATATGAAAATGTAAATATTTGGCCCATCTTAAGCTAGTTTTCTTTTTTTTTTTTTTTTTTTTTTTTTTTTTGGATTCATCCCTAAATCATGTGTAAAATATCCAATATTATTTAAATTTTATCATTTCTTCAACTAATAATATTTCCTCCCTTATTCTCATTGAATTTCATTATGTTGAAGTTTATGTGTCTTAGGCTAAAAGGCTCATGACATGAAATTAGGACGCCACTGAAAATTAATTGGTACAAAAATGGGTAAAAGTTAAATTGTGCTTTTTGTAGATGGCCACAGAAAAAACCGACTCGATGACTTTGGCCACTGATCAGCAACATAGAGACGTAGAGTTTGTTTTTCTTATTATGCTATGTTCCCTTATTTATTTTTAAAATCATTTTATTGCATGTAATTATAATAATTATAAATTATAATAATCAGTGTAGTTAATATATTCTTAATCTCTATACAAGATTAAGTAATTCCTATCTCTCTAAACCTCTCTTCTACTTCAAAATTTCAATCCCCATTGTAAGTCATATATTAAAAGTTTCAAAAGAGTTATTATTTTATCACTAAAACATACTCTAAAAATGAGAGAGTAGTTAATATTCTAACGTTTTAAATAAATACTACGTAATTCCAATAACATGTGTTACATTTATACTTATAATTATTAGGATTTTTAAGTATAATAATAAAGTATATAAGATATTCCAAAGTTATAATCATCAACATAACTTTTTGATCAACTTTGGGCAAACAAACAACATATAAAGATAGATTTTAAAAGACTTAGACAACATAATTATAGACATAAAGAAGATACTTCTTGATCACTTGAAGGTAATACAACATACACTCATTTTTTGTAATCAATTCACTTATACCTTAAAATTGGATCTTTCAAACATCATTTGATCACAAGAGAGATAAACTAGATACATACAAAAGAGTACATCATACAATGCTTTAAACCAAAACCTTCCTCCAAACATGATTGCATATTCTCTTCGCTCCTTTAAATTTGATACACAATAATTTAAAAAACTCTCAATTTCATTCATGTAATGCAACAAATTTAAATGGACAGAAGAGTAATTTTTTTAATACGTTCAACTTGTACACCTAGCATACGAAAACATTTAAAATGCATGACTTTCGTTGTTACACCACAAGTTTAAAAACAAACCGGGTGGACATCAAGCATAAAAATATTAGTCTTTTTTTTTTCTTTTACTTAATATGAGCGGGATATAATGGGTATAATGATGAAAACTTATCATTGTGAAACAATCTTAGGGTTACCAAATTTAATCTCTAATGCAAGGTTGGAGGCTCATGAGCGTAGTGGTGTTGCGAGTCGGGTCCTCCAGGAGAAATCCGGTCCGATCCGATACCATTGGCCCACATAGGCCTTTGTTGTTGATACTTAAGCACATCATGAAACCCAAGCTCATGCAATATTTGGTTGCTACTAATGTTATTGCTACCATGTTTTTGTGGGTAAAGAATACGTGCATGGCTTCCTAAATTGAAGGTTGATAAGATTATTAACATTAAAAATGCAAAAAATCTAACTTGAAAGTTGTAAGATGAAGCCATTTTAAGCTAGATTGTTATATGAAATGATGATAATACTAAGAATGATGTATTTTTGATACAATATTGAGGAGTAGTAAGTAGTTGGTTGAAGAACTTGTGGGAGATTGGACTTGTATTTATAGGGCTTAATTAAAAGAATAATATACTCCCTTTAATTCTCTAGTAATGTCCCATTTGTTTTTTTTTTTTTTACATTATTCATCTCTTACTCTTAATTCATATGTTATTATTAACCTATAAGTTAAAACATAGTCAAGTGAGATCTTGTTTGATTCATCTCAATGCAAGAATTATTCATATCGACTTTCCATAATTTGTAATTATGCACAATTAGAGATATTAAGAAATGAATAAATACATTGGATAAAGTGCATAAAGCAAATCGGACATTAATAGTGAATTGGAGGGAGTATTTGATAATTTAATATGTATCTCTAATATAGACGGGCAGGGGAGAACTTAGGTATGACTCTGTCTACATAATGGTCTGAATCATGCGATTTTACGACTCTATTAATATTGAAAAATGATAACTGAGATGGTTCTATTATACG